>NW_027069903.1:144028-400388 GCF_002906115.3 Quercus suber | reverse complement strand
TTTTTTTTTTTTTTTTTTGTGTTTTAAAGTTACTCATAAAAGATGATTTTATGTATCAAATAGTAAATAATATATAGATTAACACAAAAATTAGCGTGGTTACCACAAAAATTGGTGTGCATATGAAGGAGAATGAGAACATATAACATGATGATGGAATTTTTAAAATATTCCTCTAATGATAAGATATTGAATGGTCAATAGCGTAATATTAACATTATTCTATCAAAATTTGAAGAAAAGTATTAGGCAAATTTGAATAGGAAGACCAAAAATGAATACTTTGTGTTCGTTTAGCATGATTAATTTTGTCAACTTATTTTACTACTCAGCTTATTTTTATTATTATTTATGGGGCTCGTTGCACTTTTTGATACTATTTATTGGTCTTACTATACTATTTCAACTAACTTTTATCGTTATTTACAGTACTTTCAATATAAAGTTTTCAGTTTCAATTTCAGCAAAATAAACGGATTCTAAATTGACCAATTCTTTCTTCTCTATCGCTTCTCCCTGTTGACTCATTCTGTCCTCTCTTCTCTCTTCTCTATTCTTTTGGACTTGATTAAGGCGTCATTGATCTTGAAGGGTAGTAGTATTATGATTTTTTGTTATGATTTGAGTGGGTCTTCAAGGGCAGAGACTAACCAGAGAGAATGAGAGAGAGGAACTGAGATGGGATTTTTGCGATGGGTGTGGTGGTTTTCGATGATGGGGGCGAGCGAAGGTTGCTGGGTTTGTATTTAGTGTGGTGGTTTTGGTTTGGGTTTTTTGTCAAAGGGAATGTGAAAATTTGTTGATTTTGTTGGAAGGCAGGGGTGCTTGGTGGTGTTGTTGAAGGAGATTCAACTGGGTTGCAGAAGGACGTTTTGTATGGTTATGACTTTTGGACCTTTGGTCCCACAGGCTAACCTTTGAAGTTAGATCAAATTACAACTTATTAACCTGTGGTTTGACCGAAATTTAAGTTGTCTAATTGTGGTTTTGAAATTTGACACTTTACTTATATAAGATTAGCTCAGTTAGAGTTCTGTAACCTATCTTCGTTAAAACAAGCTAAATATGTAATTTTGCTCAACTTTTATGTCTTTTTTCTCAAAAAAACACAAAAAACATAAAAATACAATATCAAATAAGATAAAAAAGAATCTAGCAAAACACTAGTATCATGAGATTTTATGGGATTTCAAACTACATGTAGGAAACTTAAAAGCTTGTTTGGCAAGAGGATTTAAATATATATATATATATATATATATTGTAAACCATAAAATGGTGGGTTCCACACTTTAATATATTGTTTAACTAACGTTCTCTAAATACAGTTTTCAAAAAATTGGCTCATATTTTCATTGTTTAGACCAAGATTTTGAAAATAGCTGAGAGGGTGTTTTCAAGATATAGAAAGCATTTTTAATGACATAATTGTAAAAATGAAAACAATGGACCCTACAAATTAGTCTAGACTCTTCTATCTTTTAAATTAAGAAGCTTATCTTTATCACAAAAAGAAAAAAAAAATCTCATGCTTCAAATTTAAAACTTATCATTATCCAAAATAGAAAATAAAAAATACATAAGCTCTATCCCTTATCATTATTAAAAAAAAAAAAAGGTAATCTATAGATTCTACACGTTACTTTTTGTAAACTTTTTTTTTTTTAAATATCAAAAATAAAAATGGTCTCCCAAACATAATTTTTTGTTTTAGTATTTTGAAAATTGTTTTTAAAAGTGAGAGTTGTAAACATTATTATCTGAAAACTAGTTTCAATTTTAATTTTTAAAAATTTTTTTTCATATTGTTTTGAAACAAAAGCTCTCCTACCAAACAAGTCCTAAATTTCAGTCAAAACTTAGGTGCATGAAGTGTCAAATATCAAATTTCAGGTAGACAACTTAAATTTCGGTCAAACAATATATGAGTAAATTGTAATTTGCCCTTGAAGTTAAGTCCATTGAAATGCATCATGAGGCTTTCCTAGAGGCTCTTCTTGGTGAAATGTTGGCTTGAATATTAAGAATGTTGCCGTGAAGGATCGGAAGTGTGGGTTGCCTCCTATACTAAGGATGATCCTGCCAAGGAGGCAACCAACTTCGCCTTCCAAATTGTTGGTTGTCTGGGAAAGGGCTAGGGTTTGGGGAAGATGAACAAGAAAAGAGAAAGAAAAAAAAAACTATTTGTTTATTTATTTGTAGAGAGAGGAAAAATATTAAATGAAGTGAAGAAATAAATATTGAGGCTGATGCTGATTCATGTTTACTTAGATATAGGTTTGTTAAATTAGAAAAGTGAAATTTTTTGGGTTAATGTAGCTAAACTTTTGTAGAGGATTTGAATGCTCTAAGTAATGTTACACTACTTAATAATTTGTTATATAATTCATATTTTGTTATTGTTGAATTACATGTTCTATATATTCTATATATTCTTAACATTTATGTCAATTTTCATGTCAATTGGATATTTTTTACCATTCGAAAACTCATCTTTTATGCATTATTTTAAACTTCAAAAATTTGAATTTAAACAAATGATTAATGAAATGACTATTAATCTTTGATCATCTTGAAATTTTGTAAATATAGAAAATATACGAAGATAATGTAGTCTAAAGGTAGATTTGTCAAAATTTACAT
Source organism: Quercus suber (assembly GCF_002906115.3). NCBI lineage: Eukaryota > Viridiplantae > Streptophyta > Magnoliopsida > Fagales > Fagaceae > Quercus > Quercus suber. The sequence continues at coordinate 397,745 of NW_027069903.1, read as the reverse complement.
CCACATAAAAAATGTTGAGTAGTGTAACATTACTCAACTAATTCATAATGAATACCTATTGTAGGTGAAGAATTTCACACAACATCTGATTGTATCCTACCGCGGTGCCTGGCGCGGTGCGGTTTTGTCCTCGTCCCCGAGTATGGCCCTAGCATGCAAGCGCTTAGCTTGGACAAGTGGAATCCCACATCGGTTAGAGAGAGCGCCCCACTACCCTTTATAACGCTTCAGGAGCTTGGGTAGTGTACCACTACTCACATGTGAGTAGTGGTACACTACCCAAGCTCCTGAAGCGTTATAAAGGGTAGTGGGGCGCTCTCTCTAACCGATGTGGGATTCCACTTGTCCAAGCTAAGCGCTTGCATGCTAGGGCCATACTCGGGGACGAGGACAAAACCGCACCGCGCCAGGCACCGCGGTAGGATACAATCAGATGTTGTGTGAAATTCTTCACCTACACCTATCATTTGGTTCTTTTTCTCTATTCTTCTCTTCTTCTACCTACAATCTTTTTTTTTTACCATTAATTTGAATATGTTTTGTGTATTTTTTGCCGCTTTTTTAACATAATTTCCTTAAGTTTTATCCAATTTATATGATTCTGGTTTGAGATTCAATCATTAAATATGCTTAGACATGATTTTTAAAATTATTTTGTGTTATATGTTACTTTCATCCTCTCAATTTTGATTTAGAGAACAATCTTCTTTTTACCTTATTATTAAGCATGTCTTGATATAAATTTGGTGATAAATTGTTCATAACATTTTTTTTTTCTAATTACTTTGACTACCTATTAGAGTTGTACAATTTGACCTATAAAAGAAGGCCTTCTGTCCATTTTTTTATTATTATTATCAATCATTAGATATGGTTTGACGAGAGAGAGAGAGAGAGAGAGAGAGAGAGAGAGAGAGAGAGAGAGAGAGAGAGAGAGAGAGAGAGAGAGAGAGAGAGAGAGAGAGAGAGCCCAGAGAAATCTTCCGTTGCAAGTAGCTTCCAAATCGTTAAATATGTTACAATTAAATTTAAAACCGATTGTCTCAAAACTCAAAACTACTAAATCAGTTATGCTCCTTCCCAGCTCGTGTCTCTTAAACAACATTATAGTAAACTATGATATTTAGGCTACATTTGGTTCAATGTAAATTGAATTCCGAGTATAAAATGAATGTAGGGGAAAGTAAATTCCCGTAAGGAAAATGAAATCCGGGTGTTTGGTTTTACAATGGAAAATAGTCCAGAAAACGATTTTAGGTGTTTGGTAACATTCTGAAAATGCTATTTTCCTACAAAATTTTCACATTTTCTCATCTCCCAAACAAATTTTATAACAGAAAAATTCAAAATATACACTTAACACAACCAAAAATCAAAATAAAAACTTATTTTATTCACAAACTCGGTGAGAGGGGGAAGAAAGAGTGAGAGATTGAGGGAAAGAGAGACAGATTGAGAAAGAGAGGATCAGAGTGGATGGAGACGGCAGTGGCCAAATCGGGTGGGTTTGGGGGTGGAGTGGAGTGGGCTAATGGTTGGTGGCGGCCAGATCGGCCAGTGCGTTGGAGAGCCTGGTGGAGCACGGCCTGCAGTCAATTGTCAAGATCGGAGCTCGTCGGTGCATGGCTGGCAATCGGAGAGGTGGATCGATGATGAGGGAAGGGTGGGCTGAGATCTGGGTGGACCGGTGTTTGTGGGTCTTGGGTGTTTGGTCGGCACATGATCTGGGCAATGGGGGTGGCACGATCTGGGCTAGCCGGAGCTTGGCTAGGTGGCCACCTGTGCTCTCTCTTCTTACTCTCTCCCTTTCTCTCTCTCTTTGTCTGTGAGTCCTGAAATTCATTTGAAGGTAAAATAGAAATTGAAATTCATTTCCAACTGAGGAAGGGTATTTTACGGTCAATGCAAAAATTGATTTCCGTTTGACCCAATTTTCTGTGCTTACCAAACACATAGGCTGGTGTAAAATGATTTCCTGAAATTCTTTTCAGCCAAAACAAACGTAGCCTTAGTATCTGTTTGGATTGCGTTTTTTTATCCTATGCGTCTGCGTTTGGTTGAATTATGGTGGGTCCCATGCGCTATTCACATGACTTGTAAGTACATTTTTCATCAAAAACAACTTCAAAAATGGGTCTCACGACATTATCCATATATTTAAAAATTATTTTGTTACAGTGTTTTCAGTTTTCAGCAATAAGCGGTATCTAAACACACCCTTAGTAAGACAACTTTGTCCACAATACTTGGCTCATTAGAGTTCATGACATTCTTTGCAGTTATACTCCTTCCCACCTTGTCTCATAAACTGCATTATAGTAAAATATGAGATTCATTACCATAGGAGGAAGAGAAAAGAAGTCATCACCAAATATTTGCTCGCTTTAAAGTATATAAAAATTATCAAGCATTTGAACAATACGAATGTGTGTACACGAAGCTAGGTTGAAAGTTGGGAAGGGGCAATAGATTTGATTATGTGATTCTCACAAAGATGAAACAACCAAACTATGTTACGAATTGGTAGAAAGAATGATACAAAATCATCACCTAACTATGACTGCAAACTAAAGACACCGTTGATAATGAGGTGAATAGCTCAAAGTGAAGGAATATTGGCTAGTATGAGGTAACCAATGATAACAGCTTCTAGCACTTAAAGACTCGGCCATAGAAAGAGGAAAAAATACCTTTTGCATAGCATCAGCCATATAATTGCAAACATCAGGTCATGCATATCCAAAAGGTCATGGTTAGAATTGCGAGCAAGATCTTGTTGTTTTGTCTGCATGTGTTCATCAATTGCTGTCCACACAAGAAAAAAAGAACATAACTTGAGCAAGACAGACTTGCCAAGGATGCATTCAATACCACTTTTAAAATGACTAGACATGGATTAAACATAAAATCATAAAAGATACACAACTTTGCCCACAGCTCAAAAAGAAACAAGGAATTGAGAACAATAATAGTTGAGGTGCAAGTGTCTGTGTGTGTATGTATGTATGTACACAGTAAAGTCTGTGAAGAGCATATTGAGTAACAAGGAAATGGCGACACTTACTCATTTGTTTCTTCCCTCCGCTCCCTATAAAAATGAAGCCAATACAACAAAATAAATAAATAGAGAATTGTATCGTTTATGAAGACAAATCATTTTATGAAAAGCACATGGGTCTTTTATATTTTAAAACATAAATAAATGTAATGAAAACCAACAAAAAAGAATATAATAATAATAAAAGTGTAGTATAATAGAATTTGAAGGTAACATTAGAAAGATGAATCCCTAAGAGTGACCAATCAAAAAAATTTTAAAAAAATTAATGATCATCACGTATCATATTTATCTATCTATCTATGAAGAAGAGTAAAAAACGACAATGAAAAGTGATTGTCTTAACACGGTTAAACCAAGAGTTCTAGTAACACAATTGCTGAAAGGAAATCTTCCAGATACTTGATAAAAGTTAGACATTGGCCATCAAGGTCAGTCACCTTTGTTTAATCCACAATAGTGGGCTCGCAAGTATTCAAAATAGTCCTTGTCTTCATAATCCTCCCCCAATCTGCTGACTAACTGCATTACAGTCAAATGTGAGATCAACTAACCTGGGAATAGGAGAAAAAAAGCCATCACCAAACCAAACATTCGCAAGCATTTGACAAAAAGGTAGTAGGAGAAAAGCAGCCATCACCAACAAAACATATTTGCAAAGGTTTGACAGTAAGTATGTGCTTACACAAATAAAGTCGAGTCAAGCCTTATAATTTGATAGTTGGGGAGGAAGGGATTTGAACCCTAGATGTCTCTATTGAAAACATCGTAAGGTACAATTGAGCTATGACTACAGGGATGTTGGCCAAAGCCAAGTTCAATAAATTGAGCAAACATTTTAGAAGTCTAAACTGAAAGTTGGGAATGGTAATAGAAAGAGTCAAGGATGAGCTTTGAAAACAAACATAACCCAACTATATATGTTGAGCCTAGACTAGAATGATGAAAATGTTGTCACCTAACTAAGAATGTAATTAAAAACTGGGACATAGAAAGAGGAAAAACATACCTCAAGGATACTGTCATTGATTCTGTTGCACATATGAGGGTTTGGAGGTACAAACATTTGTCTAATCTCATGACGGTCATCATAAGCTGTCCACAAGAGAAAAAACAGGATGCAGTGGATGGGAGGATACCACTAATATAATATTAAACTGTAGTAAAATTTTAGAAGATACATAGCTTTTTTCCACAGTTCAAAACAAAGGAATTGAGAAAATCATAGAAAAAGTGTATTTATATATATGTAGATGATAAAGTCGGTGGTCTGAAGAGCATAAAGAGCAACAAGGAAAAGGCGAAACTTACCCAATGGCTTGCCTTCCTTTGCAGCAGCTTCAGCAGCAGCACCGGTAAGTTTAACAAATCCTAGAGGCTTCTGGTTTCCTGAGGCTATAACATCAAAATTGAAGCCAATACAACAAATATAAATAATTCCATGATTTGATCTTGGCACTGATGATTAACAAACCAATGAACCAACAACAACAATAATACTGACCCTCAGCTTCGTGAGAACGGCGATGAAGATCTTCAAGTTCATTTACCTCCACGTCTTCATTAAAAAAAATAATGAATAAAATATAATTGTTGAAAGTCAAAGAAAAAGAAAAAGTGTGTGTATGTATGATGAGTATAAATGAATATGCATATATGGGAAAAGTGCGTGATCTGAAGAGCATGTATACTATTACTAACAAGAGAAGAGTACCCAATGTGTCGCTGTTTCTTGCACGACGACCACGAAAACCAAAACCAAAACCTGAACCTGAAGAGAAGCCTCTGCTCCCTGTACGTAAATTCAACATTTTTATATGTAAATATTAAACAGAGACAAACCATTCCATGAAACACACGCAAAACGACAATAATAATAATAATAATCAATTCATAGTACACCGAGGAAAGAATTTCAATTTCATAATGAGGGTCGAGAAATCAAATATCAATAAACCAACCAAATAAATTGAAATAAAGAAACAAACCGCTGGATCTAGAACCGCGAGACATGATGATGATCTAGAGTTCAGATAATCGCCTCTTGGTTTTGAGACGCCGAGTACGAGTGTGAGGATGAACAAAACAAACCAGTTTTTTTTTTTTTTTTTTTAAGCATTGTCTGGCTGATGATTGATTCCACGAATTCACAAACTCGTCATTCGGATGGATATTTAACTTTTTGATGCAAAGTAGAGGAAACAGCCCTACCATATGTAGCCAAGGTCTGGCTACAATTGCCGTATAAGAGGAATACACATCTACAACAATAAAGTCCACTTTCAACTACTTCCGAGCCAGTCTGTACAGGCAGTCGTATTTGGCCCTTCAGAGTGACAATTCTTCCCTCGAAGCTAACCAAGGAGAACAGTATGGTGTTAAGTCATCAGGTTTAAGGTTCAGCCTCCTGTAGAGGTCAGGGTACATTATCTCCACCGCGCTACCTGGTCCACCATTACCTTCTTCACATCATATCCTCCATTTCTGAGGGTGACTACAAAGCGTCATCTTGAGGTTGGATGGTTCCAATCTTATCTTCGTCTGAAAAGCCTAAAACTAGTTGGATAACCGGTCTAGCTCTCCTCAGATCTCGACCAAAGTCCCCTGCCGTAACCGAGCTACTAATATAACCTTGGATGGCCAGGACCCTGTTCTTCTAGTGCTGCGAAGATGACGTTGATAGTTCCCAATGAAGGTTTCAAAGAATCATCCTTCTGGGGCTCGGGATTCACTTGACCTCCTCGGCCACTGGAGGGATGCAATAGGTGTCTCAACTTACCTTCGCGGACTAACTGGTCCAAGTGATCCCATAAGCTTCTGCAATCTTCAGTGGTATGCTATGGTCCTGGTGGTATTGGCAATAGAGATTGTGATTGCGTCTCTCAGGATTTCCCACCATCTTAATCGACCACTTAAAGAATGGCTCATTCTTGATCTTTTCCAAAACTTGGTGACTGGCTCCTGAACACAGTATTGACTGCTTGAGCATTTGCTAATCCCAACACGCCTAGCGGAAATCTCTTCGTGGCTTATTGTTATTGTAACGGTCCGACCTGAAATCCCTTCTCTCTTAGGGGATAACCTTGTCTTTACCCTTTCCTTATTGCTGATCTTCTTCAACCCTTTTATACTTTTCAATACGCCCATGAGCTGACGCATGTTAGTAACAGGTTTACCAGACAAGGATGTCCTTAAATCGTGGTTAGTAGGGAGGCCGAGCTTGAACGTGTCGAGGGCCATTGCATCAAAGGTTGCCCTTCATATCATTAAACATCTCCCAATACCTATCCGAGTACGCCTTCAGGGTCTCACCCTCATGCATGCTCAAGGATAGCAGGGAAGACAAGGGCTTGGCCACTCTTCGGCATGTGACAAAACATGAACCAAAAGCTTGAGTGAACTCTTTGTAGGAACTGATGGAATCTGCTTTCAGGCTGTCGAACCACCTCATTGCAACCGGTCCAAGACTGGAGGGGAGACCTTACACATCAGAGCTTCATCTCTGGAGTAGATAGCCATCCTTTGATTAAAGTGGCTCACATGCTCCACAGGGTCCGTTTTACATTATAAATGGTAAAGGTTGGCTAGTTAAAACGCCAAGGAGTCTCGCTCCTTTGATCCTGTGCGTGAAGGATGAACCTAGAGATTTGATTCAAGCTTTACTCATAGCATCGTTTCCTACCCCTCCACGTGATGGGCTCTGAGGTTGCCTTTTGCGACGGTGCTCCTTTTCGTATGAAAAGAATTCACTGATTGGTGTTCAAGATCTCTGCTCGTAAGTGACATCTTGCTTGTCACCCCAATCCTCATCAGAATGCAAAGAAATACGTTTTCTTTTTGCATGGCGCAACTCCCTCCTTAGCCTCTCATTTCTAGTTGCATGTTGTTCTTCTTTGCATGAGACGTGTGACTTCCTCCATGCGATTGACTTCACTCAGGGTGCGTAGTATACATGCTACCTTCACGATCTTGTCTCTGCTCCAAATTGAGAAAAGGGTCTATGTGTTGGGATGCCCCAGATTCTGCTAGTTGTTGCTCTGGTTCAACCATCATCAACTGTTGCTTCCACTTCTACTCAAGCTCTTTCCATAGACAGCGCCAATTATAGGGTTAGGATTTGTAGCCCAAGCCTAAAATAATAAATTTGTAGAGTGTGGACGATAGAGCTAGGTTGACTGTAGAGCTCACAACGATTGATCACAACGTCCAAGTATGAACCAGCATAAAAATACACGTAAAGATCAAATAAGCTGAAGTCCGAAGAGACTTATGATAGATTAAATACAGGTTACAATTCTTGGTGTTACAGTAAAATCTTTCTTTTTTCTTTCTTCTCCTCCTCCTTTTCTCAGGAGCCCTTCTTCTTTATATAGTATCCTTCCCCTTCATCCCCATCGTCCACTTGTTCTTCACCTGAGTACCTACTCGAGTGTATGTCATGTCATGTATCTTCTTTAACTTTTTGTGAGTGGCGGTAGCTGAGATTACATTGTTCAGGGGTCTTCTCCACATAAATGTGGCCAAAAAAGTTGTTGCAGTGCATTTAATACTGTGGTAGCAGCTTTTCCTTTAGATATTTCTTCATTCTTATCGTCTCCAGATATACTTAAAACTTATCTTGATCATTGGGGTTGCTAGGAAGACTATTCGGACCTTCTACACGTTTGATTAATCAATGTTATTCGTATCCGAGGAGTAGGACCTCTTTGGACCGCTAGTGACCTCTTCGGATTGTACCCCTCTTTCGTTTCCGGGTATCCTTCTTCCGGATGTACTTTATCTCAACCGGTTATTTCTCTTCTGACACACAGTAGTCCTCAAATAGGGCCATAGGCCCACTACGTTAGATTGGGCTTTTCCCCCACAGTTATAATTTGAAAAATATACATACATATATATATATATATATATTTTTTCAAACATATAAAAAGGATAAATTTTAGAGATAAAGAAAAATAAGATGAATGTAAGGGAAAAAAATGTTAAATTTGAGGAGTTCTCTTAGTTTTAGTTTTTATTTTTTTTTTTTTAAATTTGTGTGTTTTACTTTTATTCGGATGAAAAAAGAATAAAAAATGTTAAATTTTAGGGAATAAAAACATGAATGTGAATGGAAAAAATCCTAAATTTTAGGAGTTCTCTTTTTAAATTCAAAATGAAATTACCCTATTTGACATTTATAACCCTATTTCTAAGAGAAGCTGCCCTTCATTAATGAGGAAGATTCTCATATATATATATATATATAGATTATACTTAAGTGAAGGATGGAATGTGTAATCGGAGGTTTTAGGGGTTATATCGATTCTCAAAAAAAAAAAAAAAAAAAGAAAAGAAAAGAAAAGAAAAGAAGGTTTTAGAGGTTATAATAGGAATTTGAAATGGAAACCAACCTTAATGAATGACACCTAAATGTTATGACACATTTTGATTGGAGCTCATTGTGGAACATTTCGGCCGCACCATGGAATCCCTACCAAAATGAAGTTTTGTTAGGTGCAATTCTAGGGAAATCACACATGTGAGAGTGTTTTTTAATTTTATTTTTATGAGTGATATAGGGTTCATTTGGCCTTGCGTTTTTAAAATAAAAACGTCAGTTCTCCCGTTTGGTATGCATGTTCTAACGTTTGTGATTTTAAGGCCCCATTTGTACTAAGTTTAAAATATGTTTTCAGTTTTTAAACAACATTAATGTATTTTCCACACTTTTTCACCTACAGCATTTCAAAAAAACTGAAAACTTTGTTTAAATACACGTACAAAAGCCCTAAAATGCTCGATTTCAAAACGAGAGTATTTCCAACAATTTGAAACACACATTCTAAATGTTGCAAAACAATTTTTTGAAGTACGTTACCATAAATACCCCCATCAAACTTGAACAAAGAACCTAGGAAAAAATGAAAATATTTATTCGGGTTCTCCATCGTACCTTCACATCTACTTCATCTTCCACTACGTTTTCTCCCTCATCCCGCCATAGCTTGCTAAATAAGCTAGAGCACTCATATTCATCTTCTTTCTTTTCTTTAAGTTTCAAAAAGAGTATCATGGACAATAAAAGGATGTGTATTTGATAGGTAAAGATATCGGTTAGTGGAGGATAAGTGTAGAAGTAGAGTAAAATGAAATTGGTACAAAAATTATATCTTAATTAAAAATAATATAATATATTTTTCAAATTTGTTACAGAAATTAAGTAGAGACATTCTCTTATTATTTCAGTTAATTAATATATTTAAAGTTTATATATACATTTTTAATGACGTATGTAAGCATCTTGCACGTGACACCAACCCTAGTATATATAATGTTAGATTTCATTAATTAAAAAAAAAANACGTCTTTTAGATTACTAAAAAAAACAGAGGGAAAATGAAAAAGGAAAAAATTGATGGCTTATTTAAAGGAGCTTGTAGTGGATATTTATTATAATGATGAAATTTATTATTGACATGTAAGAATTATTATTAGCCAGATAGTGTTATCTTTCCAATTTTATATGTGTCATTTTTTCGTGCATTGTCAAATGAATACGTATCATCATTGTGTGCATCATTCACTCTAGTTTGAGAATCCAACTTTTGTAATATACTAGTCATTGACTTATGTGATGCACGGTACATATAGGTTGACAAAAATAATATTTTTACTTTCACAAAACACAATTTTTTAAACATTAGACAAAACCGTTTAAAAAAATAACACACAATTTTTACTTTGACATGTGTATTAAGAGTGTAAAGAATATGCAATTTAACGGTTAGATTTTCAAAATATGTAGTAATGTTTATTTTATTGAATAAAGTTATAGTATTAGGTTACAACCAATTTTGTAACTAAACTTTTTACTTAATTATTTTCATTATTATTGTAGGGTTAGGATTTGTAGCCCAAGCTCAAAATAATAAATTTGTAGAGTGTGGACGATAGAGCTAGGTTGACTATGGAGCTCAAACGGTTGATCACAACTCCAAGTATGAACCAGCATAAAAATACACGTAAAGATCAAATAAGCTGAAGTCCGAAAAGACTTATGATAGATTAAATACAAGTTACAATTCTTGGTGTACAGTAAAATCTTTCTTTTTTCTTTCTTCTCCTCCTCCTTTTCTCAGGAGCCCTTTTCTTTATATGTATCCTTCCCCCTCATCCCATCGTCCACTTGTTCTTCACTGGGTACCTACTCGAGTGTATGTCATGTCATGTATCTTCTTTACTTTTGTGAGTGGCGTAGCTGAGGTTACATTGTTCAGGGGTCTTCTCCACATAAATGTGGCAAAAAGTTGTTGCAGTGCATTTAATACTGTGGTAGCAGCTTTTCTTTAGATATTTCTTCTTCTTATCTCTCCAGATATACTTAACTTATCTTGATCATTGGGGTTGCTAGGAAGACCATTCGACCTTCCACACGTTTGATTAATCAATTATTCGTATCCGAGGAGTAGGACCTCTTTGGACCGCTGTGACCTCTTCGGATTGTAACCCTCTTTCGTTTCCGGGTATCCTTCTTCCGATGTGACTTTATCTCAACGGTTTTCTCTTCGACACACAGTAGTCCTCAAATAGGCCCTAGGCCCATACGTTAGATTGGGCTTTTCCCCCACAATAGCCCCTCAAAATTTTAATTTTTCCCTTGCATTTGAGGAGAAAAAAAAAAAGATTTTGATCTGTCACGTAGTGAAAAGTTTGAAAAAACACATAAATATCCAAGCTTGCACGTGTGTAGGCATAGATGCAAGCGCTTCATCATTGCCGTTGTCATTTCCGTATTCCCAAAGCACTGTATTAATTACTCCAGGGGGCGTTTTGTCTTTTGCATCCAACGGTGGGTCATTGATCCAACGGCACGGCTCTTCTTTGGATTTGGACGGGATGAACTACATCCTTTCACCTGTCCCGTATATAAGCCCTCAGAGGAGGTTATTTCTTCTTTACCTTACGAATCCTCAGAATACCAGCGAACTCACGCACTCAAAATCCTTCGAACTTCTTCAATTATCTGTCTTATTTCTTCCCAGAATCTACAAAAAGTCCAGTTCGAGTTCAGAGATCATTATCCAGTTCCGTCTGTGTATGTTTTGACATCCTTAATTCATTATTCTCTTTCGGCCAGGGTTCTCAACCTTCAAACCCCTATCTCCTGGCTATTGCTTCGAGTATTTCTTAAAGATAGGTAGATTTCAATACCTCGTCGATAGTCCTGCCTTGATAGAAGAATTTAAGCAGACTTATGGTATACCGCAGGGGGTAAATCTGAGGTATTGCCCTCCGGAGCGGATATTAACTGATCGAAGAGAGGGGAAGTCATAATCCCCATGATAGCCTTCATTGGAAGGGGGAATGACCCTCCAATGGGTTCCATCACCATGAACTACCTTCGCAATTTTTTTTTTTAGTAATCTAAAAGACGTGTTTTTGGGGGGTGAGTATCCTAAAAGGCATGTTTTAAATGCGTTGAATATGTATAATTGAAAAAATATCCACTACCTATATATTTCTTCCATCTAATTGAAAAGAAGTTAAAAAAAAAATGAAAATATAGAATAGAAAATCTATTTCTCATTTATAAAGGCAATTTCTTTTCTCCATGAACATTTTTGGATAATAATAATAATAATAATGAATATAGAAAGTCTCAAAATTTCCATAAACCTATATGGTAGCCTAAAAGTCCTCTATTGACTTACTAATATTCTATCACTACCACAATGAATTTATCTATTGTTAGTGTATGTTAGTTCTTAGGGAAAAAAATGTATTAAACATACTTAAGATATATTCAAATAGAGAGTGTGCTAATTCTTAGGAAAAAAGTTTATCTGGTAGTTTTTTATGTTTTTGAATTTTGTTGAATTACAATTTTAACCTTTTTTATTTTTTAAGAATAAGAATTATCTAATTAGATTAGAGGTATTTTTGGCATTTTTTTTAAACTATGACTAACTTTCTGAATCTTTTTAATATATAAAGATATATAAATTAGATTCAAGTTACACCTGGTGTAACTTTAAGAGCATTTGCATTAGTCTCAACAAACTTCCCAAAAAATAAAAATTTAACATTCAATCTTAATTCGCCACATCCAAGACATGTTACTCACTACTACTTAAAAATTTATTTGTTTTATTCTTTCTTCTCTATTTATTCTCCCCATTGACTCATTCTCTCATCTCTTCTCTCTTCTCTATTCTTTTGGACTTGATTAAGGCATCATTGATCTTGAAGGGTAGTAGTATTATGATTTTCTGTTAGAATTTGAGTGGGTCTTTGAGGGCAGAGACTAACTAGAGAGAATGAGAGAAAGGAACTGAGATGAGATTTTTGTAGTGAGTGTGGTGGTTTTCGAGGTCGGTACGGTGATCTTTGAGGTGAGTGTGGTGGTTTTTGATGATGGGGGCGAAGGTTGCTGGGTTTGTGTTTATTTTTTGTGGTGTGGTGGTTTTGGTTTGGGTTTTTGTGGGTAAAGTATCAAATTTAAATTACAAGTAGACAACTTAAATTTCGATGAAACTACAAATGGGTAAGTTGTAATTTGCCATTGAAGTTAAGTCCGTTGAAATGCCTAGAGGCTCTTCTTGGTGACAATGTTGGCTTCAATATTAAGAATTTTGCTGTGAAGGGTCTGAACCGTGGGTTGCCTCCAACTCCAAGGATGATCCTGCCAAGGAGGCAACCAACTTCGCCTCCCAAATTGTTGAGTTGCTGGGAAAGGGCTAGTGTTTGAGTGTAAAGGAGCACACAAGTGGGCACGATATAGAGTTTTTATTTATTTATAAATAAATTGTGATATTTTTATTTCGTTGCATTGTGCGTTCATTACATTATTCACATTACAAATATTTAAAGACATACTGATTCAAAATATAGTGCAGCCCAAAGACCAGAAAAGCATGAAAGAGAACCTTGGGCCGGGCACAAGGAGGACACATGAAGAAAGACAATGGCCAGGCAGCGGGCAATACAGGAAGAGAAATGTCTAAGAAACTAGCAAGGCATTTTCAACCAAGGGCTCGGGGGCGTGGTCTCTCACAAGCCCCAAGCTCTAAAAGGATTTCCTTAAAAAAAAAAAATATATATATATATATATATTAAAGTATAGGAGGCCCAAGCCCTTCTCCCCCTTTCTCATCCCTGAACACAGCTAAAGTCTCGTTGAAGGCAATAAGCAGAATGCCCAAATTTTCCTATGCATTTCTTCTTATAGATGTATAAAGAGGCCCATAAAACTTTACGAATCCAATCAGCCTGCTCCACTCCTAATCTCACTAAAATCAAATCTTTATTAATTTCAAAAACTTTGCCTTTGATTAATTATGTAAAACAGCATACCCTACCAGAGTTTCCCTTTTGAACTTACTACACATATTCCTTTAAAATTTCACCTCTTTTATATATATATATATATATATACTTTATCCATACACTTTTCTCATGCTTTAGTTTCAAAAATGAAGATTAACTTTGTTTTTCACGTTCTTATTAAGGCCTTGAGACTTGAGAGTCCTACCTACTAAGGCATTACAAATGCCCTGACAGATCCATCTAAGGATTCTTGTTGTGATGTGTGGGCTTAATAAGACCCGCCTCCTTAATATTTGGACATCTTGGAATAGAGTGACAAATACTTTTGAGGAATTCTCACCCTGGATTGGTATGTCAAAAGAGTTGTTATATGTGGATTGATTCTATATAGGGGTGTCAAATGAGAAGGTTTGTGGTAGGTATAATTGGATTGGGTATTAAAACTCATTTACATTAAAACTCATTTAATTAATTACTTTAACCCAAACCAACCAACCTAATTATTATGGTAAACTCCAACCCACCCAATTACCCAATTATCAAAATGCCCTAAAGTTAAATGACCAAAGTACTCTAAAATCTTCAAAAATGACCAAAATAACCCGAAACCTACAAAATGACCAAAATACCCCCAAAGCCTAAAAATTACCAAAATACCCCCAAAACCCAAAAAATGACCAAAATACCCCTAAAACCCAAAAAATGAACCAAAATACTTCCGAAACCTAAAAATGACCAATGACCTGATTTTTTTTTTTTTTTTTCCTTTGACAAATGCCACCTATATGACTACATTTGCTATAAATGCCAATAACTTTGAGGGAGAGTTACCCAAATGTGCATTGTCAATTTCTCAACTACTCTTGACACATTATATTTAGACAATAACAAAATATCTAGAAAGATTCCTACTAAAATAGGAAACTTGATTAACTTGGGGGATCTCCAAATGTGGTAAAACAAATTATCAGGTGATATTCCCTCTGAAATTGGAAAGCTTAACAAGTTACAAGATTTAAATCTAATTGAAAATAGTTTCTTCGGGAACATTCCACCGTCTCTTGGAAATTTAACTGAGTTGATAAAAGAATGATCTTCAAGGCAAATTCCCTCTAACTCTACGCAAGTGCCAAAATTTGTTTCTTTTGAATCTTGCTAATAACAATCTCATTGGTTTTATATCCCCACAAGTTATTGGTCCCTCATTCTCATTGGTTGTTTAGATTTTTCTGGCAATCAATTCATTGGTGTCCTTCTTATGGAAACTGGAATTTTAAAAAATCTAGAATATTTGAATATTTCTGAAAACATGTTGTTTGGTAAAATTCCAACAAGTCTTGGAAGCTGTGTTAAGTTAGAATTTTTAGACATAAGAAGAAACCTCTACCAAGGGATCATTCCTCTGTCTTTGGGATCATTAAGAGGTCTTCAAGAATTAGATTTTTCTAACAATAATTTGTCAGGCCAAATTCCAAAACTCATAAAATGACCAAAATACCCCCAAAACCTAAAAAATTACCAAAATATCTCCGAAACCTAAAAAATGGCCAAAATAACCTTAAAGACTAAAAAATGACCAAAATAACCCGAAAACCTAAAAATTGACCAAAATAAACTAGAAACCTAAAAATGACCAAAATACCCCTAAACCTAAAAGATGATCGAAATACTTTCGAAACCTAAAAATTAACCGAAATACCCCTGAAACCTAAATATGACCAAAATAATCCCTAAGCCTTAAAATGACCAAAATATCCTCGAAAGCTAAAAAATGACCAAAATACCCTGAAGCCTATAAAATGACAAAATGCACCTTAAACCTATAAGTTGATAAAAATACATCCTAAACCTAAAAAATTTTAAAAATTCCCCCTAAAACTAAAAAATGACCAAAATATTCCCTAAACGTAAAAAAATGACCAAATACCCCCTAAACTTAAAAAATGACTAAGATACCCCGGAAACCTATAGAATGATTGAAATAGCCCCAAAACCTAGGAAATTATCGAAATAGCCCCAAAATCTAAAAGTTAATGAAACACCCCTAAAGCCTAAAAAATTAGTGACAATCCCTCGAAACCTACAAAATGACTAAAATACTCTTAGAACCTTTAATTTAACGAAAATACCCTCGAAACATCCAAAATACACCAAACCCTTATTTTCGAAATTTTAGAGGGTTCGGGTGTATTTTGTTCATCTTATAGGATTAGTGGTATGTTGGTCATTTTAGATATTTTGAGGGGTATTTTGGTCGTTTTATGGGTTTAGAGGTATTTTTGTCATTTTAGAGGTTTCAGGGTATTTTTGGTAATTTTAGAGGTTTTAGGTTGTTTGTGGCCATTTTAGAGGTTATGGGTTTATTTGGGTCATTTCAAAGGTTTAGGGGTATTTTCGTCACTTATAGGTTTGAGGGTATTTTGGTCATTTTTTAGGTTTAGGGAATATTTTGGTCATTTTATAGTTTTAGGGGGTATTTTGGTCATTTTTAAGTTCTTGGGGGTATTTTGGTCATTTTATAGGGGGTATTTTGGTCATTTTTAGGTTCTTGGGGGTATTTTTGTCATTTTCAGGTTTTTAGGTTATTTTGGTCAATTTTTAGGCTTTGGGGTTATTTTAGCCATTTTTTAGGTCTCGTGGGTATTTTGGTCAATTTTTAGGCTTTGGGGTTATTTTGCCCATTTTTAGGTTTCAAAGGTATTTTGGTCATTTTTTAGGTTTTTAGGGTATTTTGGTCATTTTTTGGATTTTAGGGATATTTTGGTATTTTTAAGGTTTTGAAGGTATTTTGGTCATTTTTTGGGTTTCAGGGTGTAGGATCTGGGTTTGAGCACTTCTATTGTTGAATGAGTGAACTCAGGCCCAACTAGCCCAATACAATAAATTTATAGAGAATGGGTTAAAGAACTAAGCCTTAGTGAGAGTTACAACAACTAGACATGGTTACAGATTGATTTGAATAACAAGAACATGGGCTAAAGTGTGAAGTTTTGTCCTCGGCTCTCCTCTGAGGAGCTTGTAGCTCTTATTACTTCTTCAATGCCAAGTCACAAAGGTTTCAAAGATGATACATATAGTTCCCGTGTTTTTCTGTTTCTCATTTTTTTGATCCTTCCTTCATGGAGGATTTCTTACATTATATATCCCTTCTCCGTTGATTTTAGCCCTACATTTGTTGATCGTACAGGTCACTACTTGAGTGCTTGTTCCATCAGCCACCTTACCAAACCTTCTGTGAGTTGCAGTGACCAAGACAACACTATTCAGGAGTCACTTCCTCATTAATGCGGCCAGGACGTTAGTTGTGGGTATTTAATGCAGAGGTGACAGTTTCTCCTTGAATTTCTCCTCCACCATACGCCCATGGCTGACCAATTGTACTTGTCATTTTTCTTGGGATGCTCTGGGAGGCTACCTTTGATGGCATGCCGATCCTCCCTTTTGTGATTTCAACTGGCCGAGGACAGGATCGTCCTCGGCGATGTTTCTTGGCACCTTGGACTTCCTTCGTTCATCCTCGGACATTTCTTCCTCCTCGGCATGGGCCTTGGGTTTGGTATAAAATGGGCCGGGGTGGTCAAATTCTTGAGCCCCACAATAGCCCCTCAAAATCCTGCTGTCCGGATCCTCGGACGGAGAGGAGGATTTTGATCTCCTCGGGTCTTTGTCATGGCTTGTCAAGTCTTGTCCTCCGTCAGTACCAGAGTCTCTTCACTTGTCCAAGGCACATTCCTGATGCATTGGTATACAGAGCGAGCCCTCATTAAATTCTGGAGGCTCTGTGCTTCCCATGTTTAACGGTGTGATGGCAATCTAACGGTGGAGATTCTTTTAACTTTATGGGTGGGAAACCCGCACAACCCTTTTTAATTGGGGGTATAAATATCCATTTGAACCGATTTGCCTCCTTACTTTTACACTCAAGAGTTCTTGCACACATATCCTGAGTTCAGTCAAATCTCTAACCAAACTCACGTCTCTTTTCAGCATAAAAAGCCTGTCCGAGGAGCTTTTCCTCATTTCTGTAAGTTTTCTTCTCTCTCTAATTCACGGTTTCTTTCTTCTAAGTTTCTTTTCCCCTTATTCCTCTCTTTCTTTCGTCCTTCCTTGGGTCTTTTAGCCGTTCTTAGGGATGGGTAGGTTTAAAAAGTTGGTTGAGTCTAAAGAGGCAATGGAGAAGTTCATGGCCGATTATAGGATACCCCGTAATGTAGGTTTAAGATACTGTGAAGAAGGGGAGTGGCATTTTAGAAGGCAAGAGAGGGAAGTAGTGATTCCCATAATCGCCTTCCTAGAAGGTGGTATGAGACTCCCCATAGAGCCGGTGATGAGGGACTACCTTAGGCATTTCCGATTAGCTCCCACCCAGTGCTCCACTAACATGTTTAGGATCCTGGGTTGTATGGACGCTTTAAATGAAAAAATGGGGTTGAGGTTAACCCACCACAATGTAAACTGGTGCTATAACCTCCAACATCTAAAGGGCAAGTCCTATTATATGAAGACAATGGACGATAAGGTTTAGCATATTTAGTGCCTCCCCGAGTTCAGCAAGGGGTTGAATAAGGACTTTCTCATCATGTCTGGGGAGTGGCACAATGGCCTTCATTGTTCGACAGAAGAAGGGGTACCAAGTAGGGTATTCAGAGTAGGAGAGGGTTGATCTTTTGTGTTATCACAATTTGCATTGTTCGGTTGCTAATATGAATGTGCTTTCTTTTTGCAAATCCACATGCCTTTGAACGACACTTTCAGTTGGTCAACCGGGAGGATTTAGAAACCATCCTTAGGGTGGAGGTCTTTGTGAACGAAGCTGACAACCAAATCAGAGCCGCTTACAAGATTCTCTGGTACGATCCCCTCCAGAAATCGTTCTCGGCTCCGAAGTACGTGATCAGAGCTAAGATCCTTGGCTTCACAAGATCACTGTAATAGAACACGGGTTCTTACTTCCTGAAGGATCTTCCATCCCAGAAGGCATTCCATTGGCAGACCCTTCTTCATCCTATTAGGCTGTAGAAGCCGAGGTAGAAAGATCATAAAGGGAAGAGGAAGTTGTTGATTTGGGTCTGTCTGAGGATGAATTCGGTATTTTCAACCAAGTCAATCCATCCGAGGATCCCTCTGGTGACTTAGGCGACCCTAACTTGACCGAAGCGGATCTCCTTCCAATAGGGACTGATTCTCAGGCCGAAATGAGTTTTAAGAGAAAACCTCAAACCAACCTGCTCGAACTAATTGAGGGCCAGTCGGGGAAGGATGTGCCAGGGAAGTAACAATCCAAGCTTCCTCCTCCTCCTTCTGCTTAGACCAGGTCATCTTCCACCCAGCCGACTCTACCTCCTTGGCCAGAGCCTGTCGACCCAAAAAGGAAGAGGCCTTCCAAAGGCAAAGAGCCAATGGACGGGGGGAGATCTCACTCCTCTCAAGGGGAAGACGAAGCCTGTGGAGTTTTGAAGTAGCTGAAGATTGGGCACCAAGGTCAAGAGAAAGAAGTTACAACACAGTCCGAGCCCTAGGGCTGGCTGCCTGCCCCAATGCTACATAGGGAGCCTCTGATGGGTGATGCCTCCCTCAGGGACTTCCGAGGGGGTGAAGGCACTTATGTGGCTGATGCCCTGGAGAGGTCCCTACTACTCTCAGCTGATATAGTTGAGTTAGGGGATTTGAGGAGGCAGGAGGTCATCCTCAATCTCAAGAGGTACTTGGGCATGGTAAGCCTTCTAACACTTGTGACCCTGTTAATTATTTTTCTTTGGTTTCTAACTCATCGTATACTTGTTTCAATGGGCAAGCTATCCAGGCCACCTACAGGTTGGAAGAGGTCGCCAATAACCAGAGTAAGGCCTTAGACCTCGAGCGTGACAAGCGCTTGGACGCCACACGGACTCTCAAAAACTTCGAGGCTGATCTCCAGAAGGCCAGGGAGGATTTGAAGGAGATGACAAGGGCCAAAGATAGCGCTGAATCCGATCTGGCTGGCGCTCAAAAACAAGCCGAGGACCAAACAAGGCGACTGCTGAAAGCTGAGGGTTAGCTGAAGATTGCCAAGGAGCAGTTCGCTGATCTGAAGAAGAAGCTGGCCGAGGCAAAGGGGGCCAAAAATGTTGCAAAGTAGGCCAGGGACGAAGCTTTGAGGGCTAAAAAGGAGGCTGAGTTCGCCAGGATAGAGGCCGAGACCTCTAAGGAGAAGGCCGAGGAGGTGGCTTTTGACTTGGGAGTGGCTGAGACCCAAACCCTTCTCAAGGCTCAAGTACCTGGAGTATGTAGGCTTTACTGTTCCCAGGTCTGGAATGAAGCCCTTAAACAAGCTGGGGTTAAGGCTTCATCCAACTTGTGGAAGGTAAAGAATGTATACTATCCTCCTGCCATCCGGGAGTCTGCCCCCTCTAGCTCCAAGGATGAAGCTGCTTTGAGGAGGCTGAGACTACTTGACCTGAGGCTGCTCTGGTTATGACCGCTCCTGATGAGCCAGTTGAGGAGGGTGAGTTTTTTGGGGCGATAGAAACAAGTGAAGGCTTGAACCCTGAAGCACCCCAGAAAACTGCAGAGTCTACGACTGATGCTCAGGCCCTTCATGCCAAGGAGTCAGCTCTCCTGGTTGAGCCCCTTCAAGCTGTTCCCCCTGAAGCCATCCCTCTAAGCCAGGATCCTCCAGCTTCTGACACAGCCTCTCAACAACCTTCTAAGGACAAGCTGACCATAAAGTTGAAGAAGTAGGCTGCCTCCGTTGTGCTTTTGCCTCATGTTTCTTTCTTTTCTCTCTTTTTTTTTTTTTTGTTTTTTTGTTTTTTTGTTTTTAGATATTTAAACTGTTGTAATGGAACACTTGGGTTGAATGTATGCAGTTCCCTTCTTATTTGTTAATTGTTGCTATTTATATAACTTGTGCTTTGATTATTTAGCTAGACAGTCTCAACAATGTGACTCATCTTCCACTTTTGAAACAATAGCTAAAAAATGTAAAGTCCATGATAATAATTTTCACTTAGAATTTGTTTAACAATTAAGCCATCTCATTACTACGACTTGCTTTTGCTTAATAGACTACAAAAGGCAATAACCTTATAATATGAATCCTATACCTTATGAGTTGGTTATCATAACAGGTAAAAAATGCTAAGTGCGCAACACCTATAAAGATAAACCTTTAAATCCTAAGATCAAATGCCACAGCACAATGTGCAAAGGTACCCATGGGAATGTTCTAAAAATTCACTAACCTCAAGGAAACAATTAGCTATTGACTATACAGGGGAGTTAAGTTCAATGTACCTCAAAATGCTTTAAGTGATGCTCATGGGCTTGTGTTTGTTTACGTCTTTATTGAATGAGGACAGGGCAAGTGGTCTGAAGTGCCAGGCTCCCCTTTGACTGTATTTGTAACTCAGATGAATGCTCAAGCTCGTTAATTTCCTCAAAGGTTGTGGTCCGAGGAGTCACACAACACCTGGGATTTGTTTAATGCTCAGACCTTTGCTGAAAGTAGTTAGTTTTCCTATAGGTTTGAGTCCGAAGACCATGCAAGACCTTGGTTCTGTCTAACACTTAGATCATCCTTAAAGGTAACTAGTTTCCCCATAGGTTTCAGTCCGAGGACCATGCAAGACCTTAGTTCTGTCTAGCACTTAGATTGTTCTTGAAGTAACTAGTTTCTCCATAGGTTTGAGTCCGAGGACTATGCAAGTCCTTGGTTCTATCTAGTACTTAGACTTTCCTTGAAGTAACTAATTTCCCCATAGGTTTGAGTTCGAGGACCATGCAAGACCTTAGTTTTGTCTAGTACTTACACTTTTCTTGAAGTAACTAGTTTTTTCATAGGTTTAAGTCCGAGGACCATGCAAGACCTTGGTTCTGTCTAGTACTTAGATTTTTCTTGAAGTAACTAGTTTCCCTATAGGTTTGAGTCCGAGGACTATGCAAGACCTTGGTTCTGTCTAGTACTTAGACTTTCCTTGAAGTAACTAGTTTCCTCATAGGTTTGAGTTCGAGGACCATACAAGACCTTGGTTCTGTCTAGTACTTAGATTGTTACCAAAATACAAGACATATAATCATAATAGACTTAAAATTTGAAATAGAGAAGTGCTTTTATTAATAATAATATCTTCTCAGGTTATTTACATTCCATGGACAAGGTACAGCTTTTCCATCTAAGTCTTCTAAATAGTATGCACCTATTCTGCTACTAAAGTAATTCGGTATGGTCCTTCCCAGTTAGGTCCCAGCTTTCCAAAGAATGGGTTCTTGGCAGCACCCACAACTTTCCTCAACACTAAGTCCCCTAGTGCTAGTGGTCTCAGTTTCACATTGGCATCATACCCCTGCTTGAGCTTTTGGTAGTAGTAAGCCAGCTGGATCACTGCCCTTTCTCTTCATTCATCGATAAGATCTAGGCTCTTCCCTAGTAGTTCCTCATTATTGCTTAGAGTGAAAGAACTGTCCTTAGCATTGGAAAGTCTGCCTCTAGAAGGATGATAGCCTTTGCCCTATAAGTCATGGCAAAAGGTGTCTCCCCCGTTGACCGTGGTGGTGTAGTCTGGTAGGTCCATAAGACGTGTGGTAGCTCTTCTACCCACCTTCCCTTGGCATCATCCAGCCTCTTCTTAAGCCCATTGACTATGACCTTTTTGACAGCCTCTGCTTGTCTATTTCCCTGAGGGTTAGCTGGAGTTGAGTACCTGTTTGTGATCCCCAGTTCACAATAGTATCTCCTGAAGGCTTTGCTGTCAAATTGGAGTCCGTTATCCAAAATAAGAGTATAAGGGACCCCGAATCGTGTAACAATGTTTCTCCAAATGAATTTCTTAGCATCCACATCTCTGATGTTGGCCAATGGCTCAGTTTCGACCCATTTGGTGAAATACTCTGTGCCGACCAACAGATATCTCTTATTTCCTGCTGCCTTGGGGAAAGGACCTACAATATCCAAACCCCACTAGGCAAATGACCATGAACTGGACAAAGGGTAGAGGACCCCTCCTGGCTGATGAATATTTGAGGCAAACCTTTGGCATTGGTCACATTTCTTAACATATTCTAGGTCCTCCTTCTGCATCCCTGGCCACCAATATCCCTGGGTAATGGCTTGGTGTGATAGAGATCTTCCTCCTGCGTGACTCTCACAAATCCCTTCATGCAGCTCTTCAAGCAGTAATTCTGATGCTTTCGGGTGAATACACAATAAATATAGCCCAAAATAGGAGCACTTATACAATTTGTGGTCCTTGGACAACCAGAACCGAGGAGCGCTTCTTTGTATTTTATCAACCTTTGACTTTTCCTCAGGTAGAATATCATCTTTGAGGAATCTCACCATAGGGTCCATCCAACTAGGACCCACACTAATTTGATGGATACGAATCACACCCTTTGCAACCTCATTTGGCCTTTCTAGATGCTCGACAATAATAGTTCAAGGCAGGCCCCCTGTCAAGGAAGTAGTAAGCGTGGCCAATGAATCGGCATGGGTGTTTCCACTTCTGGAGACATGTGACAAGCTGAAAAGACCGAAGTTTAACCACAAGCATTTGACCTAGCTTAAGTACTCTTGCATCCTCGCATCTCTGGCTTCCAACTCTCCCTTTACCTAGCCCACTACCAATCTTGAGTTCGAGAACATCTCTACTGTTTTTCCTCCCATTTTCTGCACCATGGCCATTCCTTGTAACAAGGCCTCATACTCGGCTTCGTTATTTATGGCTGAGAATCCAAGTCTCAGGGATTTCTCTATGATAGTCTTCTCAGGAGATACTAGGACTAGCCCCACTCCAGACCCTCTTTAATTTGCCATGCCATCAACGTACGCCTTCCAACATGAGGGTTCTGGCGTAGAGACTACCCCAACGAATTTTTCATCCATGTTTTGCCCCTTAGTTACTATTTCTACCGATGGTTCAGCAAACTTAGCCACCAAGTCAGCCAGGACCTGGCCCTTTATAGAGGTTCGAGGCATGTACTTGATGTCAAAAGCTCTCAGAATTGTGTTCCATAGGGCAATCCTTCCAATGTAATCAGCAGTCCAAAGCATAGACTTCAGGGGTAGTTGGGTCAGGACAACCATTGTGTGGACTTGGAAATAATAGGGAAGCTTTCGCGTAGCATGGACCATAGCTAGTCTGGCTTTCTCCAAGGGCAAGTATCTGACCTCAGCTTCATGTAGTGACTTGCTTACGTAATAGATTGGCTTTTGAAGGCCATTGTCATCCCATATTAGCACCAAGCTCACAGNCAATTTATTGATCTTAACTGCCTTTGTGCCTTCATGCACAGTTTGGAGGATTTTCCAAGCAATATGAGCAACCTCAACATTAGAGATCCTCTTAAATTCCTCCATGGAAACAGCGTTGAAGATGGCATTCATAGCTTTTCTATTGAAGCCAGCTGCTTCTTTTTCAGAAGTTTGCCACTCACTCACAGGAGTAGTGGGCTTCTCCCATCCGTACTCAACGGAATTCCAGACTCTCTCATCAATGGATTTCAAGAATGCTTTCATCCTTACTTTCCAATAAGCATAGTTGTTCCCATCAAAGTGAGGAGGAACAAACAGAGAGTGTCCATGCTCCATGACAACAGGGGTCAAGGATCAGCTCAGAGATCAAGAAATCTCCAACAAAAGAGCAACCTGCTCTGATACCACTTAAACGGTTTTAGACCCCTTAAACAACCAGATTACGTAGCCTAGATTAATTAGCCAAGTTGTTACTTAGTCAAATTATGCAATTCTAGGTTAAAGCAATCAAATAATCATATCAAGATATAAAGCAGCGGAAAATAAATGAACACAAGATATGATGACCCAGGAAACCACAAGGTAAAAACTTGGGGAGAATTTGACCTAACTATCCTCAAGGTAAACCTGAATCCACTATGCGAAAGAATTGAAGTTCATACAGAAGGATTACAAGCTTCCCGCTTGACTTCCTAATGCTACCCACCAGTAGAACTTACTGACATGACCGCATGCTAGCTCCGAATCCACGAACTCCTTCTTTCTTGAATTCTTCAATCAGCTACAAGCACCCCCGCTTGATTATCTTTAAGTTTTAATGGTAGCAACCAAGTTGATCATCAAGATGTAGATAATATCTCCAACTTGAAAACCCTAAGCTTTGTGTAAAGGAAAACTCTTCAAAGATCTCACAAGAGATTTACACAAAACAGCAATGTATGAGCAACAATACAATTAGAGCAACCTCCAAAAACGTGGCTAGGGTTTTGTTTATATACCTAAGGTAAAAACATAAAACCCTAAACGTTTAATGAAGTAGGGCTGAGTTGGAAATTCTGTAGAAAAAACAACCTGTGCGATTTTCGATCGATCGAGTCTATTCTTCGATCGATCGAGCCAGGCCGAAAGTCCCAAGTACTTCTGCACCCACTCGATTCCAACTTTACAATAATAAACCAACTTTGAGCAAGCCTAAACAAGACTAAATACAATGTTTTGATCATGGTTTGCCAACATTACAAATTAGAGTTCTAAATACATAAAATCCTAAGACCTTAGAACCTAACAGAATCTATAGAGTTTGTCTTTAAGCCATTGAACCACCTCATCGCCACCGATCCTAGGGTAGATGGGAAAACCTTGCACATCAACGCCTCGTTTTTGGAATGGACAGCCATCCTTTGATTAAACTGGCTCACATGCATCACGGGGTCTGTTTTGCCGTTATAAATGGTGAAGGTTGGCTACTGGAATCGTTGAGGCAGTGTAGCCCCTTCTATGTGGCGTGCGAAAGGTGACTTGGAGAGTTGATCCAATGCCCTTCTCATGGCATCGTTTCCCAAGCCCCCAAGAGACGCCTCCGGTAGCGCTCTTCTTCGTGAGAGAAGGTCTCGCTGGGAGGAGTTCTCGATCTTTGCCTATAGTCATCATTGCTTTCATCATCGGAGGGCATGTCAGGGTTAGAATGAGACCACCTTCGTTGTGCATGGCGCAACTTTCTCTTCAAGTCGTCAATCTCTCGCTGCACTTGCTTATTATTCTGTCTCTGGGATACGTGACTCCTAACTTCTTTTGGCTGCGTAACCCAGTTGTCATTTTGTCTCTAGAGCACGTGATTGTCCACACGAGTGTGGCTTCTGCTAGTTTGAGTGGTATGCACACTTCCCTCTCGAAACCTTACATTCTCTTCGTTTCGATCACGTTCCGGGTTGGGAAAGTTACCTTGTCGTTGGGAGCCTGCTTAATGAGGGCCTGATCCTACCATGCTTGATTGTTGCCCTTACTAACGCATAAGTTCTTCCCACAGACGGCGCCAATTGTAGGGTCTGGGTTTAAGCACTTCTATTGTTGGATGAGTGAACTCAGGCCAACTAGCCCAATACAATAAATTTATAGAGAAAGGGTTAAAGAACTAGGCCATAGTGAGAGTTACAACAACTAGACCTGGTTACGGGTTGATTTGAATAATAAGAACATGGGCTAAAGTGTGAAGTTTTGTCCTCAACTCTCATCTGAGGAGCTTGTAGCTCTTATTACTTCTTCAGTGCCTGGTCACAAAGGTTTCAAAGATGATACATATAGTTCCCGTGTTTTTCTGTTTCTCATTTTTTTGATTCTCCTTTCATGGAGGATTTCTTACATTATATATC
The DNA here is from genome assembly GCF_002906115.3 of Quercus suber. Classification (NCBI taxonomy): domain Eukaryota; kingdom Viridiplantae; phylum Streptophyta; class Magnoliopsida; order Fagales; family Fagaceae; genus Quercus; species Quercus suber. The sequence goes on along the minus strand of NW_027069903.1, from coordinate 371,779 downwards.
CCCGTCCCAAGGCACTTTGAACTTGGTTCGTCCTCAGACATTTCTTCCTCTTCGGCGTGGGCCTTGGGCTTGGTATAAAATGGGCCAGGGTAGTTAAATTCTTGGGCCCCACACAAGGGTATTTTGGTCATTTTTTGGGTTTTGGGGGTATTTTGATCATTTTTAGGTTTTAGGGGTATTTTGGTCATTTTTTAAGGTTTCGGGGGGTATTTTGGTCATGTTTAGGTTTCTAGGTTATTTTGGTTAATTTTTAGGCTTCAGGGTTATTTTGGCCATTTTTTAGGTTTCGGGGGTATTTTGGTTATTTTTAAGTTTCAGGATTATTTTGGTCAATTTTTTGCCTTTGTAGTTATTTTGGCCATGTTTTAGGTTTTGGAGGTATTTTGGTCATTTTTATGTTTAAGGGGTATTTTGGTCATTTTTTAGTTTCGGGGGTATTTTGGTCATTTGGATTTTAGGGGTATTTTGGTAATTTTTAAGTTTCGGGGGCATATTTTGGTCATTTTTTGGGTTTTGGGGGTAAACATGCTCAGTACCAAAACTAAACAACAAAGGACACATGAAGAAGGAAGTTGAAAGAAGGCTAATGTGTTTATCAAGGGAAAGATAAGTTAGCATAGAGTTGATACAGAATTAAGGGTGACAAAATCAACCAACCATTTGTTTACCCAAACTCACCCACTTAAATGAAACCCAAACTCACCAAATTATTAATTGGGTTAAATGGTATTTAACCAATTAACATTAATGTTTATTGGGTTTTAATTGAGTACCCAATTAGACTCAATTATGATCAAGTATCATTTCTACAAATCACTTAACCCTAAAATACCCCCCAAAATCACTAAATTACCAAAATACCCTCTCAACCTAAAAAATGACCAAAATAATACCTAAACCTAAAATGACCAAAATACCCCCTAAAACCTTAATAAAAAGACCAAAATACCTCTTAAACCTAAAAAATGATCAAAATACGCTCAAAACCTAAAAATTACCAAAATAACCCCAAACACCTACAAAATGATCAAAATAACTCTCGAAACCCAAAAAATGACCAAAATACCCCCAAAAATCTAAAAATTGCCAAAATACCCTGAAACCTAAAAAATGATTGAAATACCCCTGAAACCAAAAAAAAAAAAAAAAAAAACTAAAATACCCCCAAAACCCAAAAAATGACCAAAATACCCCCCAAAACCCAAAAATGACCAAATAACCCCTGAAACTCAAAAAATACGAAANTATATGATAGTGAACTAAGGAAGTGTTGGACAGCTAGTTTTTTTTTTTTTTTTTTTTTTTAATTTATAAATATATAATATATTTTAAATATATATTAAAATATGGGTGAGTCGAGTTGTGGTTTGACAGGTTTGTAATTTTATGACCCAAACCCAACCTGACCTGCTATAAAAAAAAAAAAAAAAATTTGTAACCCAACCAACCCACCGAGCCCTAAAAACTGACCCAACCTGACAGGTTGGGTAGGGTCGGGTTGGTTTGGCAGGTTGACGTGTTTTCTACACACCCCTACACCCATCTCTATCCAAAAAAAAAAAAAAAAATCACCCCATCTAGATCTTGTGAACCCAGATAACCCTCTAAATAACCTGACTTGTCCCTACCTAAATACATTTTGAAAAGAAAACCTAATGAAGAATGGGAAACCATCATAAGTTAAGGACCAAAATCTACCACTACTTGAATATGAGGTATTCTTTGACCTAGAAACATCAACCTTGATCCCCAGTGTAACATGCTCAAGTAGCCAAAAACTAAACAACAAAGGACACATGAAGAAGGAAGTTGAAAGAAGGCTAATGTGTTATTCAAGGGAAAGATTAGTTAGCATAGAGTTGATACAGAATTAAGGGTGACAAAATCAACCCAAACCCATTTGTTTACCCAAACTCACCCACTTAAATGAGACCCAAACTCACCAAATTATTAATTGGGTTAAATAGGTATCAACCAATTAAACCAATTAACATTAATGTTTATTGGGTTTAATTGAGTACCCAATTAGACTCAATTATGACAAAGTATCATTTCTACAAATCACCTAACCCTAAAATACCCCCAAAATCACTAAATTACCCAAATACCCTCTCAACCTAAAAAATGACCAAAAAACTATAAAATCCTATTAGTTCTTTTAATATATATTTAAATATATTATATAATTAATAAAAAAAAAATTAAAAACTAGCTGTCTAGCACTTCCTCGGTTTCCTCCTATCATATATAAAATCCTATTAGTTCACAACCACACAAACCTAATGTGCTGCCTCCCTCTCCCCCTCCCCTCTCAATTTCTCACACTTCACTCCCTTTTGAACTCTAACGCTCTCTCCCTCTGCTAAGTTGCTGTCGTCCATCAGCTATCATCACCGCCTCCATGATGGTTCTATCTTTCCAATGGTAGCTCTCTCTTCCAGTGTTGGCTGATTTTTAAATGTTTTTACTTTGTCTCAACCTACAGGTATATTTCTTACTCTACAATATTTTCTCTTGCCGACTTGCTGTATCCCTTTCTTTCGATCTTGCTTTGCAGGTTTGTCTCTGATTGACCCTCTCCCTATTGTTTTTACTATTATTGTTTAGTCATTAGTGTTGCTTGCCTTTAAAGAGTTACATTGATACTAATCTTTGGGTTTTTTAAATATATTTATATTTATAGATGGCATCTAAAACTCAATGTAGCACAAATGAGGTTCCTTTGGCACCCACTCCCATAAATGAGGCTCCTCAAACGGCAACAACATATACTCATGCTTCTACCTCAAATCTCCGTATAAAAAAACCTAACCAAACATTATATGTATGGGGTCACTTCATCTTATTAGAAGTTGAGAGAGCTAAATGTAAGTATTGTGGCAAAACTTATGCTACTAGGTCAAAAACTTATGGCACTACTAACTTAAGAACTCATTTGGAAGTTTGGTGTAAAAAATATCCTATAAGGGTCTTGAGTCAGGTAATTTTTCAACAAAGTAATTTTTTATGATTGTCATTTTTTTAATTGTTATATAAGCCTTTTGGGTTTTGAAATTCCACTGTATAATTTATTCTCTTTTTTTTTTTTTTTTTGATCTCAGAGTTTGCATTTCAAAGCACCATAATAGTGGAAGAGGAAGATTAGTTGGAAATTGGAATGCTGGATAGTTTGGTTCTTAGTGGGACGAGTATAGAACTTGTAGGGTCCAGATTTGTAGCCCAAGTCCAAAAGATTTGGAGTATGAGCCCAATAAGCCCAATACAATGAATTTGTAAAGAGTGGGTGAAAAAGCTGGGCTGGTTGTAAATGAAACAATGTTCAACAGAGATTTTATTGATCAATCAGTGTAAGAACAAACTTGAAACTTAAATGACTTGCTGTCCGAAGAGACAAACTTTTGTATATATCACTCTTAGAATTATCAGACTTTCTTCCCCCCTTTTGTAAGAGGTCCCTTACATTTATATAGTGTTCTTTTAGACTATCTTAATCGTTCACTTGTCTTCATCTAAACGTTCACTTGAGTACCCATCCCATCAAGTAACTTCGTCGGTTCTCCATCAGTGGCGGTAGTTGAAATTGTATTGTTCAGAGGTCTTCTCCACATTAATGCGGTAAGAAAAGTTGCTGCAGTGCATTTAATGCGGTGGTAGCAGCTTTTCCTTTAGATATTTCTCTGTTCTTATCATCTCTATACATGCCTGAAGTTTATCCTTATCATTTGAATCATTAGGAAGGTCACTCGAACCTCCCAGGTACTAGCTTAACTGAGATTCTCTATATCCGAGGATAACACACTCTTCGGACTACTGATGCTCTCTTCGGACTATGTTCCTCGATCATTTCTAGGTATATCTCCCTCACCTGGAGTCTTTCCCAATCGTCTATTTCTCTTCGGACAAACTTTTAGCCTTCAAATAGGGCCTTAGGCCCAATACATAAATTTGGGCTTTTATCCCCACAGAACTCTTTTGAAATCCACTCATAGAACTAGATTTGTATATTTTTTTTATAAACTCAGTTTGATATATTTGGTTTACAACTGAGTTAGGAACTTAGGATACTAGTTCTGTATATTTTGTTTACCAACTCAGTTACATATATTTTGTTTATAATTGAGTCAAGAACTTAGGACACTAGTTCAATAGTTCATATATATTTTGTTTATCAACTCAATTAGATATATTTTGTTTATAATTGAGTTAGGAACTCGTGTATATTTTGTTTATAAGTGAATTAGGATATTAGTTCATTTATATTTTGTTTATCAACTCAGTTGGATACTTGGACATATTTTATTTACAACAAAGGTTTTCAGACCCGGACCGTTCATTGAACCGTAAAAAGAAGAGGTGTTTTTGAGGTCGAACTGGGGTCGAACTGTGGTGACGTCATAATTAATTTAATAATTAATTAAAGCCTAAATATAGATAATAAATTTATAAAACTAGCAAAATTGACTAATATATCTATATATGTGAGGGAAATTAAATGATTTTCATGCATATATTTAATAATTAAATAAGAAAGTTAATAAAATAAAATAATAACCATGAAAACATTAAAATTTATGATTAATTTTTGAAGTGAAGTTGAATATCTTTGAAGAATTTTAATTATAATTTTTTTTTTATTCCTTTTAAGAGATGGATAATTTAATTAAGTAGAATAAAATTGTGTTAAGTTGTTTTTATAAAAAATTAAAAAAAAAAATGCTAAGGGGTTGGACAGCACGGTTTTTGCCACTGGTTCGAGCAGTCCAACCCTGGTTTTAGGAGTTCACGAAATTGCCACAAATGCTTAGTTCTTTATGCTTAAAAAATCGATTTTCATCCCGGTTCCCAGTTTTCACGGTCCGACCTCCCAGTTCGGTCCAGTCCGGTTCTAAGAATTATGTTTACAACTGAGTTGAAATATTAGTTTATATATTAATATATATTTTGTTTATCAACTCACATGGCAGGTGTGATATATTTTTTTTCTGCTCAATTTAATAATAATAGTAGTAAAAAAATTGTTAAACTCATGGGTTCAACCCAACCCATGTGGGTTGGGTTGGATTGGATTTATATAGGTTGGATTGGGTTGAATTTTATTTAACCTTACCCACTATGGTGGGTTGGGTCAAAAAATTCCCTCAACTTGACCCATACTCACCCATAGATGGGTGGGTGCTCAAAATTTGTAAGTGGCTTATTTAAAATTTTTGAACTCTCTGAGATAGGTAGTTCATTTAATGGGTGGGTTGGTGGGGACAAGTTTGGAGTTGGGCTACTTGTGTTAAACCCAACTTCTTTAGGATGTTTAGGACAAAAGACCATCCCACTATTTCCTTTTTATTTCTTCATTGAGCTCGTATACACTTGACCTATAACCGTATTATCTTGTATTGGTTTGCCTAAGACAAAGACACCCAATGTTAATGTTCAAATTAAGTAAAAATGATTCATGCAAAAATGTGTACCATATAATTCTCCACCAAAAATTGATATAAATGTATAGTTTAGAAATGCAATCAACAAAATTAAATTATTTGGAATCAAAATGAAAATTAGCCATAACTTAAAAGATACAAGTCTAGTAACTAGTTACTCAAAGATACAAGTCTAGTTAACTAGTTAGTCTTGAACTTTCATGGAGTGTCGATTAAAATTGTAAAAAGTACATGACAATCCTCCTCCATTTAAAATCAAAATCTAAAATCAAAATTCATATTAACCATAAAAATATAAGCCACTTTTCTATCAACCTTAATCTTAGTACACTGACTTAAAACATAACATGTTAGAGCTGCTTCCTTAAAAGCAAAAACTCATATATTAATGTCCATCCACTTCCAATCCTTTTTCAAATCACCCTTATCTTTTTGACTTTATACATGCACTTTTATCTTGATTAACTTCACAAAGGAAGATAAGCTTGGTTTACATGCCCTTATTAAGGCTCTAAGGGCCTTAACTATTGAGGCTTTACAAACGCCTTGATAGTTCCATACTTGGATTCTCATGGCGATTAATAGGTTTAAGTCGTTTAGTAAGGCTTGCCGCCTAGGCCATTTGGACATCTTGGGATGGAGTGACAAACACTTTTAGTAGCTTGTCACCGTGGATGGGCATGTCAAAGAGTTTATCTCCATGGGTGAATTTTGTATCGACTATAGGCTGACTTGCCCTTGCCTTGATTAACATGTTAACCTTCCTTCTAGTTCTCCTTTTTGTCTCTTCTGTCATTTGGTTGCTAGGTAATTGGGTGGGTTAGATTAGAGGATTAAATTTATTGTTTTTGGGTTAAAGAATACTTGCCCCTCTAGATAGTGGAAGATTTTTGTTTTTTTATATTATTCATAATGGCTTCCCATTCTTCACAACATATTCTTTCTAGGATGCGTTTAGGTATGAACCAAGATGGGTTTGAGGGTTATTTGGGCTCACAAGATTTAAATGGTGCAAGTTTTTGTCCAGGATAGAGATTAGATGGATTGGGCTCTTGCCTCTTGGAATATGTAGTTCATTTTGTGGGTGGGTTGTGGAAAGTTTGGAGTCGGGCTATTTTAGGATGTTTAAGACAAAACCCCATCCCATTTTTTTTCCTTTGATTTCTTCATTGCACTGACGACCTCTTGAACATAATTGGTATTATCCTATATTAGCATGGGGACAAAGGTACCTTATGTTATGTTAAGGTTTGAAATAAAGTAAGAATGATACATTAAAAAATAAAAATAAAAAGTTGTGTAACATAGAATTTTTTTTTTTTGAGAAATGTACATAAATTGATAACAAAAAATTGTACAATTTGGAAATATAATGACAAAATTAAACCATTATGAATAAATAAAAAAATTACCCACAACTTAAAAGATACCATTCTAAATTTAGTGCAAGTACAAGAAGTTACTCTTGAATTTTCAGGGACTATACACCATAAAGTAGACAACATTAATCCTCCTCTAAAATCCAAAATCAAAATTATTTTAACAACGCAATTTATATTAATATTATTTGGACATTTTGTAATTGCAATTTATATTAAAAGTTAACGCCCGTCTGACACTCAAATTTTGTTTCGGCAATTTAGATTAATATTATTATGTTCATATGAAGCACCTCTGAACAAAGCAATGCAATGTGTGGGAGAAGTTCTAACTGGCCAAACTGAGCAACCAGAGCAAGAATTGTCTTCATTACTGGTACACTACAATTTTACTCTCTCTCTCTCTCCCCTCTCTCTCTCTCTGTTTTAATTATTTCTTATGAGATGGGAGGCGCACTATTTGTGAATGAGCATTACGCCATTTGCCAACATTATTTCTGAAGCTCTTTTTTGATATTTTTGAGGGTTGAGGCAGAGACATTGCGCCATTTATCTGCTAAGTACTGCCCTATGGTGCCCCTTCCAAGTCAACTATTGCAGCAGCACTCAGTCCTGATGGAAGAACACTTGCTTCTACACGTAAGTTGTCACTAGTTGTTTCCTGATTCCATTTCAGGCAACTTCCCTGCTTTTGATTCCTGCAGTGTTGACCATACAGTAAAGATAATTGATTGTCAAACTGGTCGTTGCTTGAGGGTTTTTTTAAGTGGTCATAGAGGACTCCTTGGGTGGTAAGGCAGTCATCTTGCTTCATACAAAGTATCCTTTATTTATATATATGTTACTGAATCTTTTCTCATCCTGAAAATGGTTTTCTTAATATTTAATTTGTGCATTATTGTTGATGAAACTCTGTCTCTCACTGAGGAAGTTGATATCTTATGGAAGAAGTTTATTGAAAATGCAGCACAACTGGATGAGGCTTTATTGAGGTTATTTGGCACTGGATAAAGGGATTTGTTATCCAGGTTATTTGATTTATTCTGTGAAACATTATGACATAAGTCTTTTTCTCCTGGAATTTGTGTTTTTGTCTCGTTAAAAGGTGGCTGGCTGATGGTTGGAAGTCAAGTCACCTTATGGCTAATGTGCTTAACCAGTGTACTTACAAGGAGGCCTTAAATTTAAGGTCTATTTATGAGTAGGCCCTAAGTTTGAGGTCTAATGACAAGGAGGCCTTAAGTTTGAGGTCATGTATAAAAGCTACCCAATTTTAATTTAGGGTGAGGGAGCTGTTTTGGGTGAATTTATGTGTGCTTATATGTACCTAATGAAGGTTCTGGCAAAGACAGTTTGATAATTGCTTAGGATTGCATATATATGTATTTCAAAATTAAAACTTTCGTTAATTAATATTAGGTAGTGAAGTAAGAGGGAGACCCTAAGTAACATGTGATAGATTAAAAGAGTGTTATTGCACATGTTCACTGGTTGGAAGGTAAAAGGCTCTCCTCACGAATGGTCAAATTGACAGGATTTCACACTAGCATTGTTGGATTTAATATTTCAATCTAAAAAACATGAATATATTCGATGTCCACTCCTTTCGTTTGAGATATTGTTGGGCTTAAGAGTTTGAGTAAATGTGAGTTGGTACAAGTAGATAACCTGATGAAGCACAAAATTCTCAAGAAAATTGCAAGAAAAAAATAGAGTTGCACGAGAATAAAGAAACGGAAATCAGCACCTAGGTTGCTTGAAATTAGAACCTAGGGTTGCTACTTGCTTGGAATTAGTACCAAGAAGGAAAATCTGGGAATTTTCACTTAGGGTTGCCCAGAATTAGAACCAAGTCATTGAAAAAATTCCCAAAAAAAATTGTATTAAACAAGGACACATACCAATAATGTTTCTCTGGGGCCTTTAAATAGGGCTCCCAAGTAACATCAAGGGAAATCATGTTATAATTAAAATAACAATCATATCCCATAGAATCCTCAAAATAAAAGCTAATTAGAAACAACTCTGGTCCAATGGAATCTAATTTGGTGTCAGCACTATAATCTCCTAGGGGAGAGGTGGGGACACAATGAAATTTTAGCCTGATTGTTGGGTTTTAAGTTGAGTATAGCCTAGACATATTTGGGATTGTCTTTGTGGTCAACTTTTAAGGTTTGAGTGGTTTGGAAATGTATCAGTGAAAATATGACATGAAGGTTTGAAAAGATTTTATTTATCTAAAGGAGCGAATATCACTCTTATGAAGAATACTTCATTTGAATTTAATTGCATTTTTTTTTCTTTTATCGTCTGTATTTATGTTGCTTGAGAAAGATTTTTTGTGAGGCAGGATGGGAGGTGAATCAAAATATCATTTGGTGAACTTTGGGGGGGGGGGGGGGTGTTGCTGGTGTTCTCCATTGAACAAGAAAGGATGAAGGTTTCTTATGTTGAGGTGTGCTAGCAGAGTTAAGTACAGGGGAGTATAGAGTGGATGGACATCTGTTGTGGTTAGAAGGCCATTTAAGGTGATTTTGTTGAAGTTTAGAGGAGGTTGGATTTATTTTTTGAACATGTTAAGTTTGTTATTGATGCTGGCCTGAGGCTGTGTTTGGCATGATTATAGTTTGGTGAGTCTTCTTTAGTTCCCTGATTTTTTTCTTTTTTCTGCAAACAATGATGCTTTAGTTGCTTCATATCTAGGTGGCTCAGCCATTGAAATCCTTCAATTTGCCAATGCCTTTCAGATTGCGAATTTGAATTTGTGGCTAAATCTTTTAAATTTTTGGATTATCAGTTTTCCTATAGGAAGTGAAGATAAAATTAAAATCTATTGGAAGTTTGGTTTGGAAAGTTGGGGGGGTTTTGTTTGTTTTATGATGCCTTGAGAGGGTCTGATCATGTGAAGTTTCCTTGGAAGAGTTTATGGGGTTGGTAAGGTGCCTCAAAAGTTTGAGGTTCTTCGGAGGATATTGATGATAAATTGGTGTTGTTTGTGCAGAAGTAGGAAAGTCAATTTATCATGTTTTACTCCATTGTTTGTTGGCAGGGGAGATATGTTGGTTGTGTTTTCCTCAAAGTGTTTTTCTCCATTGTTTGGTGGCAAGGGAGACATGGTGGTTGTGTTTTCCTCAAAGTTGTTAATATCGTACCAGTGTACCATTTCCGGATTTTATATATATAAAAGCTAACATTTCTTTGGACAAAACAAATTCAAATGATTCATCTAAAGATAATGATGTAACAAAGAACAATGTAAGAGGTAATTTAGTAAAGTTTTGAATATTTTAATTGTTTGTAAGAACAAAAGGCAAATAGCATGTCAGTACTTATTCATAAAAAGGTCCAAATAGGTAATTTTAGGTGAATTTATGCTGTGTGCTAGTTGATAACTGCCAGGTAATATTAGAAAGAACAAAAAAGGTGCTGATCTGTTGATCTTATTTTTCTTTCTGGAAAAAGAACAAGAACGTCACAGAAGCTTGGTTCTCTTCTGTACACTTGGACCTATGGTTCTAGAAAGTTCCAAAGCACAAATCAAAGGTGGCAATCAACTCGCGCTTTGACCATGTTTCAATAAGCTTTTGCTCAAATAGCACTTCTTTACCATGTAAAAACAAGGTCGAGGGTGAGATCATGGGGTTATGTAACTTACCCTAAAAAAGAAGGAAAGTATAGGAATTTTGATGGCATAGAACATCCTTGACATATTAGGTTGTTCTTTTTTAGGTCATGGTATGAATGGATGATTGCTTTAGATAGTGTCTCTTCCATAACTTTTATTTATTTACTTGGATCTTATGAAGTTTATATTGTAATAATTTAGGAGTGGCTTTAATACAGTTTTAAATCTTCCTATGTATTTGATTATCTCCTTTATCTAATTAAGTTATTTACTTATAAAAATGAAGACTTCAAAAAATTAAAAAATATTGACTTTATCATTTTATGCTTTATTGTACACCATGACCAAATTGATTTTAACAGAAATATGAGTAGTCTGGACATCTCCACAATCAGATTCTTTCTACTTTGTTAAAAGTGTCACAACTTTTAGCATGAACTTCATATCTTGTTTAGACATGTCATGGGACCAGCTCCCTTAACTGATAGATTCAGACTCCAGCATTGGCAATATGACATGATGAATGCCATGACATGGGTTGGTTGCCGACCATCATCCAGAAAGCAATGATCAAAGAAAAATCAGTAACTTGCAGTTGACAAAATATCATAAAAATTTATTTATTAAAATGATCTCATATTGGATTGCTCAGTTTTAGTTGCTGGTGTAGCTTTTGCTAGGCAATTGTAACACGTGAAGATTGTTTTTACAGTAACTCATGAGTATGTATTATATTGTATTTCCCAATGGTTCAAACCACTTGTAATGTGTTCTGATAAATTTTCTAATGTTTTGTGTACCTATGCATCTTTGGTTGGTTAGTTGTTTTGACAATTACTATGATTTCAGTCTGAAACTTCTTCTGGGGATAGGAGTGACTGCTTGAATTACAAAGTAGGATTTCAGGAAGAAAGAGGAGGGCTGTGAATCATTTTTGTGAAGAACCTGCATGTTTTCAAGATATGTAAATTCTTTTTGTTACTTGTTTTATTTGTCACTAATTTTGGTCATTTATATCTGCTGAGTAATTGTTCAAATTTTATGGTTTCTTTGATTAACTGGATACTTTCTATTTGACATGTGTATTAATTCTAAAAATCTATATCTATCTTGTCAGCAGCCACCTCCTTTTTCTGTTGTTTTTCTTTGATTTTATGTCTCCATATGTCACAATACTGTAGGATTTCAGTTGTTGGTTTGGCTTATGTTTGCATTGTTGTCCCCTTCTGTTATGATCCTAGTGTCCTATATGGATTAAGTATAAGTTTAACCGTATGTTTATAAGCTCTTGGACAACCTCCCCTGCAAGCCGATTTTCAAGGGTGAGTTCTACTCATGGGTTTATAAGATTTGGTATTAGAGCCAACCTCTTGGGGACCCTTTCCTTGCAAGCCGGTTTTCAAGAGTGAGTTATACCCATGGGTTTGTAACACCTCCTCCTCCCTCTCCTTCTTTCTATTTGTTTTTCCTCAATATTAATGCTTTCTAACTTGTCAACCTGGTGTAATTTCAAATCTTTTTCTAACTTGTCAACCAGATGTAATTTCGAATGTTCTTCCCATGGGTTTGTAACACCCTCCTCCTCCCTCTCCTTTCTATTTGTTTTTCCTCAATAATAATGCTTTCTAACTTGTCAACCAGCTGTAATTTCAAATCTTTTGCTTTGTCGTGCATGATAAACAATCTCTAAAGTTCAGTCTCCGTATCAAAGTACTAATGGAGCTTTACAGGTTAGGTTCCATCCTTTGCATCCAGAAATAATTGCAAGTGGGAGCTTGGATTATGAAGTTCGATTATGGGATGCAAACACATCAGAGTGTATAGGATCACGGGATTTTGGTATATTTTACTGACTCTCTTGTTCAGTTACCTTCTGCAATAGTGGCTGCAGTTTTCAGTTAATAATATTCTTTAAGCTTATATTACTACTCATGTGGATCTTATTGCTACTTTTCTTGTAACAGATTGCCGTATTGCATCCATTGCTTTCCATGCTAAGGGGGATATCCTTGCTGTTGCATCAGGACACAAGGTATTGATTTTTGTCATACAACTTTTCTGTAGTTCTATCATGCTTAAAGGTTTTTCTTTTGATCCTAAATTCTTTTTTATATTTAAGTTCATAAGTCATGACTTTGTAGATCTATTATCGGCTTATCGCTAACAAATCAAATTCTGTTCAGTTATACATATGGCAGTACAAAAAGAGAGGAGAAGCTTCACAACCAAACTTTATATTAAAGACAAGGCATTTGCTTTGAGAAGTGCATTTTCACCCTCATGATGCTCCATTTCTATTAACTGCTGAGGTCAATTATCCAAAAAACATTCAACACCTTTGGGTTTACTTGTGATATCCTCCTCCAGCTGTTTTTATGGCAAATGCTCATTCCCGTGAATGTGTTAATGACTGCTGAACTACCTCTCATATCCTTACCCTTCTTCTTTGTGCCTTCATTTGCCATAGATGGTTCGACTAGCATGCAAGTCGAGCCTTCTGCTTCAATGCCGTTTCAAGTGGATGCAAATGAAGTGCAGCAACATTATAATGGTAAGGTTTCTCCTATGGAAACATTTTGTACTATTCCTACTGGCTCACACAATGCTGCTAATAATCATTTACCTAGTGGAACAGGAAATGCTGTTTATGACCCCACAGTGGATGTAATGGAAACTTATTAAATACCGCCTATTGGGAGAAGCCAGTGGGGAAGCTCTACTAACTTAGATACTACTGGTGGTCAATACCGTGATTCATGGAGTCCCTGTGTATATTCCAAACAGCCTGGATCTTGCTGAGATTGGACACCATCAGTTCTTACCTGAGAGAGATCCAAGTGGTTGGGAGGTACCTTTTTTGCAAGGATGGTTAGTGGGTCAAAGCCAAGCTGGTGTTCCTTCAGTGCTGCCTCTTAATGATGATGGCAGTAGTCGTGAGCCATCAGCTCAATATATAAATTTTTCCATCTTGGCATCTCATCTGTCTACTCAGAACGTGACAACGCTAGGCAGCATTAGCCTGCCTGGCATTTCTGGAAGATCTAGCTTGCAATATCGCTTTTCAAACTCCCACTTCTCTGTATCTGATTCTGTGGAGGGTGCTGCTCTGGTTAATGCCCCAAGTGATTGGGTTGATACTCAACCCATTTTCAGTAGAATTCGGTCGAAAATCACCACCTCACTGGCTGCTGTAGCTACTGCAGAGCTACCTTGCACTGTGAAGCTAAGGGTATGGCCACATGATGTTGAAAATCCTTTTGCCCCACTTAATGCTGAAAGATATTGCTTACCTTACCCCATGCCGTCCTATGTAGGTAAGCAGGAAATTTTAATATTCAGATACAACTGTTATGGTGCTTTAGTATTGTAATGGGTATTAGTGCCTTGGCATGGGTGAGGTCATGGGTTCAAGTCCCATTGAGTGTGTGTGTGTGTGTGTGTGTGTGTGTGTTTGTAACTTAACAAACCAAAAAAAAAGGGGTGCCATAGCATGGCTTTCAATTTTCAAATATCTATTGCATTTTCTTTTGGACAAAGGCCATCATTTGTATGGACCTGCAATATTCTTTATTAGGAGTGATGTCATTTTAAACAGGGTGTTGCATTTAACATTTTTTTGGGCTGCAATTGTATTTGAAGTTAAATGAGTGCCCATTTTTCGCCTTGTAGGAGATTTTTTGCGGCCTGTGTTGCATACACTCTTCCTCATAAGGAGGCTGATCCAGGATATCAGACTCTAATCCATCAAGATCCTGGAGCTGGAACATCCCCAACACAACATCCGGTCTCAGCTTACCAAGTCATATACAAGCTTCGCACTTATTCTCTTGAGAAGGCAGCATAAAGCTTCATTCCCATCATCAACTCTTGTCATGCATTCAACATTTCCCTTCTGTTATTGTTTTTCCTGTTAAATTTTTATGTTGGTGTGTCACCTTATGAACTTGTCTATTTTACTTTTGCAGCTTTGGTTTAGTGCTTGTATCACAAGCCATAAGAGCTGCTCAGGGTTTGACTTCTATCCAGGTCAGTTGTCTTTCGTGGATCAATGGAATGTGCATCTGAATTCATTGTCCTATTGGCTGGAAATTTGTGTCAAGTTCTCATATTTCAGTCTTTTAAAACCACAATTCTTCATTGATCCATAAAACAACTGGGTTGATGTCACCAATCCAACAATTTAGGCAATTGCGATTGGTCCATTATTCAACAAATGTATTAATTTTTACTTAAAAGTTTACTTTTTATTAGAAAGTGTATGCATAATAGGAAAAAAGGAAATTTAGAGACCTCAATGATGTGCCAGTGATTTCACCATTGACCCAGTTCAGTGTTTTATGCATGAGTTGTTCACATATGTTATACTACTTTAAGTTTTTACACCATGTTCATTGACATTTTTGTGTTAAGCTTGCTTCAAAAGGAACTGCAGGACGCAAGACGTCTCTGCAGTTTAATTGTAATCCACAAGTTTGACCAGTGATTCAAATTGTTTAATGTAGTTTGGCCAGAACTAAAACAAGACTGGTCAATGAGAGAGTGGTCAACAGTCTAGGCAGTCCAACTGTCCAGTTCTGGGTTTAGACATTGCTTATTACAACTGTGACCTATAGTATAATAGGGAAGTCTTTGGCCCTTTTGTTTCTGGAATGACAAAGTTTGTAATAAGGTCCAAATGTTTTTGTTACAAATTCTGAATGTTAGTGGACATAGGTCTTTTTTTGTATACTGCTTTTTCCCCTTGCTTCTTTATCTTAATTTTGAACACTCTTAATTAGTATGAGTAATGCAATTGCCATATGAAGTGATTGTTTCATAGAATTTTACAAGCCTATTTAATGAATTTTATAAAATGAGGATTTAATTGAGGATGCTCAAAGTTTGTGTGGGATTTTGCATATTGTGAGTAAAAACAACCCCAACCACCACCACCCCCACCCCCACCCCCTTGCCCCCCCGGGTGGTCCTTTCTTTGCCTTCTAAACCTAGTTCTAAAATTTGATGTACTTTGTGAACGTTCATTTGGTTTATTTAATTGATTGAAGTGTTGATACTTCAGTGTCCTGTTTGCATTGTTGTCTAAGATCCCAGAGGATTGGTACAACCAAAAAACTTCATATTATTGTGAGCTGAACATGTGCATTTGTTGTATTTGCAGTTCTCGCCTACATCTGAGTACTTTTACTTGCCCATGGTCAACGTCATGGTTCTCTTCTTAAAAGCATTGTCAATGATGGGGAAACAATATTACATATTTAACACTATTCTGGAGGTAACAGCATTTTCTTGGCTTAATTTGTTACAATAGATTCCTTTCATGAATTTTCTTTTAACTGCTACTTTACTATGCTGGAAAATTTCTCTGTTGGACTCAGTTCTCTACAGAGTTTCAGATATGGAACTCCGTGGGAGTGCTTCCAAGTGCAGAGGATTAGGTCTGGTCAATGTTGCTTGCTTTCATCCATTTGCTGGAGGAGGTCTATTTTACGGAAGAAAGGTGTGGCTGGGTACGTTCAGAGAAGTCTTGGTTATTATTAGTGTTGATATTATTAAAATTGCTTTTTTACCGTTGAATACAGGAAAAGGGAAGCCTAGGGTTTTGCAGTGTGATGGTGCTCGTGGTGTGAATTGCACTGGATCAAATTACATTCCTGAGGAAAACATGGCTTTTGTAAGATAGTGATCAGTTTGTGGCCTATTCTTCCTTCTTTTGTTGTTTATGATTTTTATTTTTGAATTTGAAAAGCCTTGTTCTTTTTACATTTTTATGCATATTCCTCCCCCCAAACTCTCCCTTCCCTTCTTTTTTTCTTCTTATTTTTCTTTTATTCCTCCTTTCGTTTTGTCACAAAACTGTTTCTAACTTAATTGTAAATAATATTGTAGCTTAAAGAATTTTAACATGCTAACAAAGCGGGGGCTTATCTTCTACTTGTCATGTAGGCGGTCTTATTAGTGTGTGCATGTTTGTGTGTATATGTATTATTGTTTGATATTTACAATAATGAGAGAGGAGATTTGAGCCTTGGTTCTCCTCATAAAAGAGAGCAAAAATGCCACTAAACTAGGCTCTTGGCAGTGATCTTACTAATATGTAATGTAAAAAAGGCCTTTCTATTTTATCTAGGCCTACTTTTGGGAGAAAAAGATTTGTCAAATTAGTATAAGCATCCGAAATGCAAATTTGGGTGTATTAACTAGCAAGCAAATTAAGGTTCTCTAAAAGATGTTATTAGAATTGCTGCTAAATGACTAAAAGAGAGGTGCTTCTTTATAAAAGCTCTAATTCACTAAATTATTTGAAACTTAATTTATAGAATCTATATCAATATATATAATAATATGTGAAGCAGAAAGAAAATCCAATTAGATTTCAATTGGATTCTCAATTTTGCACCACTTGTCCTAACCAAAACTCAAAAAAAAATCTAATTAGATTATAAATTTGACTCCAATTTTGTGTCATGTATCTTATCTAAATTTTTTAATTTTTGTACCCAAATAAATGATGCATTAACATTTAACACGGAAGCCAAGAAAATCACAATAATAATACTCATTAGCTTAAGCAAGAACATCTTACTTGCACACTTTTATGGAGATTATAAATTGGACTCTAATTTTATGTCATGTATCTTATCTAAATTTTCTAATTTTTGTGCCCAAATAAATGATGCATTAACATTTAATACGAAAGTCAACAAAACCATAATGATAATACTCATTAGCCTAAGCAAGAACATCTCACCTGCACACTTTTATGGGTGATCTCAATAGAGTCTGGAACTCTTCTAATCTCACAACCAGAATCAAGGAGTTTAACGAGAAAGACTATAAAAGTAAAACATCATCTTTTCCTAATTTCATATCGTCATCTCATGTCTCCTCCTCTCTCAACCTCTACTAACTAGATTAACACACTACCCTCTCCTCCTCCTTACGGATTTCTCAGAGAAAGCATGGGTTCAAACACAATGTTCAATCTCACTCTTCCTTGCTTCACACTCTCATACATTAGCGCTTCATTGACGCCTCCAAGAAGATTCCAAGCTCAATGATCAGTTTTTATTTTTTAATGTCCTTTTATATATTTTAAATAATTAAATGCAATATTCTCTTTTTTCTTCACGGTAGCATCACTTAAATAATAAAATGCAATATTCTCTTTTTTTTATTCATTATTTTATCTAATGCTATCCTATGTATGATAAACCAAAAAAAAAAAAAAACCAATAACATTACGTAAATAATAAAATGCAATATATATTTTTCATTGTTTGATTTAATTCTATCATCCGTGTGATAAACCCAAAAAAATAAAAACAAAACAAAAACAAAAAAATTGGCCAATAACATCATTACAATTAATCAATCCCGTGCGGTAGCACGATGTTACATACTAGTATATAATAATAGGTGAAGCAGAGAGAGTGTGAAATTGCAATTCCAAATTAGAACTCTAATTATGTGCCACGTGTACACACCAATTAGAACTCTAATTGTGTGCCATGTGTACACACCAATTTCAATCAATTAACGCTGTGCTCTTTTTCTTTTCTTTTTTTGGTGAATAAAACATCCTGCTCTTCACACTCGCATATATTCAGGTTCACCTCCCATTCTCAGAACCCAAAATCCTTCAATATACAGCTCCCCTTCTAGAAATCTGCGTTTTACATTTAAATGTTTTGCTCTTTTTTTTTTTTTTTGGCTAAATAAAACCTTTTGCTCTTATTTATATATCAGACACACCTGTTTTACAGGTTCACCTCCCCTTCTGCCAAAGCCAACAACGACAACAACACCGATCTCTTCAGCTCCTTGATCTCAGACATCAAATCCTACTCTGACAACGACCCGCTTCTCCCATGGCTCCGGTATGCCGCTCTCTTTCTTTGTGGGTTGGCTTTTTATATATACTTCAGTCTGATGGTTTCAATGATCGATAGTCACAATGTGTTTCACATCTTCCATTTTTGGCTAATTTGGGTTTCTTTCTATTGTGTGTTGTTTGTTTGTTTGTTTTTTTTTTTTTTTTTTTTTTTTTTTTTTTTTTTTTTCCTTCGTTTTAATTGATATGATGTAGTTGTTTTCGTGGGAATATATATGTATAAATTGATCACCATTTTTTTAGAGGCATGCACTTCTTCTTTGCATCGCCATTTTTTTTTCCCTTAATTTTTTTTATTTTTTTATTTTTTTTCTTGTTGAAATTGAATCATGGGCCGTGATCAGCTTTTGTGATTGTTGAAAGATATATTATTATAAAAGGAATTTATTTATTATTTATTATTATTTTTAACTCTGATTAAAACTTTTAGAAATAGTCAACTGCCATAGGTTGACTCTTGCATCATTCTTGATATTTTGATTTTAAAAATAAATAAATAAATCTCTTGGTTATTATCAGCGTTTGTTATTTTTGAAAGATATTATAATAAAAGAATATATTTTAAATTTTATTCTTCCACCATCCGTGATTAAGGTGGGGTTTGATCCAATTTTACGTTTCACGTTTTGCACTGTAGTGCATTTTCAGTTTTTTTTTTTTTTTTTTTTTTTTTTTTTTTTTTTTTTTAACTTGGATAGCCCATTCCCTCTTTTTCAATGAATGCTATGAAATTTGCCATCTAATTGGTTATCAATCATAGAGTTCAAATACTTTTCTAGGTTTTGTTTTATAGTTCTCAAGTTTCTTTTTTTGTGGCAGGAGGAAAAAGGTTGAATTTGCATCAAAGAGATTCTTGGCATTCTTTCGTGGACGTAGAGATTGATTAATTTTGATAGCAACCAGATTCCAATATCCTTCAAAGGCAGTGATTTTTTAAGATATAATATTTGGTTCTGGTAAATTAGCCTGTTTTCTATTGAAACTAACAGAATTTGGGACAAAAGGGGCTTCTGCCCTTTTTAGGAAAATTAAATAGGAAAATGCCCCCCTTCTCAAACTAATTATGGAAATGCCCCTCTTTTGAAAATCGAGTTTCTAAAAATCGATTTAGGCCTTATAGCGGCGTTTTTTAGGGAACCTATAGTGACGTTTTAAAGACCTATAGTGACTTTTTTTAACTCGACTTCAATAAAATCGAGTTATAGGCAATGAAATCAACCTATAGTGGCATTTTTTTACCTATAACTCGATTTCTTTAATGTTGAGTTAAAAAACGTCACTATAGGTCCTTAAAACGTCACTATAGGCTCTCTAAAAACGCTGCTATAGAGCTTTAGAAATTTTTTTTCTAACTCAATTTTCAAAAGAAAGGTATTTCCCTATTTAGTTTGAGAAGGAGGGAATTTTCCTATTTAATTTGCCCAAAAAGGACAGAAGCCTCTTTTGTCCCAGAATTTGTATTGCTCTATTTATTTATTTGGTTGGTTGAGAAATTTTGTTGATGGGTTTTATCTATTTGCTTTATTTCAGATTATGATTGATATCTATTTACTTATGAATGATATCAGATCTAACCCTCATTTACACAAAACATAAGGTATCACATTCACAAAACTTAACTTAAGATATCCTATGCTTTCTTGCTTTCTGAGAAAATTTCATTTCCATTCCATGTGTTTGTCTCTGGTTTTTGTTTTGTGTGTCTTTGGGTTAATAAGGCAACAAAACTAAAGTTTTTAAGGCTGTCTGAGACTGTCATCAACATCACATAATGGTAGCTTAAATTCTTCTTTCATTGCTGATTTTTTTCATTTGCTTTGATTTGTAAATAAGGACTGTGTGTTTTGGAGAAGTGAATAATGTCTAAGTTCGTTACATTTCATACTGATTGTACTGTCGACTGCCTGAATGGAAGTATATAAGAATTTCCCTAATTTAAATGCCATTGTGATTTTTTTTGTTTTTTGTGATGCACTTGAAGCATAGAGTTTCTTTATTCAAAAATTGATAGTTGATACTAGGTTAATATTTCTTCTTATTATACTTTANCCATGCATGCATCTATATATGCAATTAAAACAATAAACAGGTTACCATATTATAAATATCAAACATTTCTCTATAACAATTAATATAGCACTTGATACACGAGTAAGAAGTTCTCATGTGACATGCAGGGACAGTATCGATTCACAAAATGGAAAGTTGTAGTGGCTTCTATATGGAATATCATTTGTTCTTATCTATGAATTATAAAAAATAAAATAAAAAATAAAAACTAATAAGAATTTTTTTAAAAAAATTTTTTTTTCGAGAAGAAAATTCATTCTAGACTTGCATGAGAATCTCTTTGCATTGGTTAGGTATTTTCTTTTTTCTTTTTCTATTTTTTGCTGAGATTGGTTAGGTTACTTTCTTTCCATCAATCTGCTTCTCAAAAGAATAAAAAATAATAAAATAAAATAAAGTAAAAAATCATCAATCTAAAGTGCATGCATTTGAAGAGAGCCCAATCACCGCCTATAATTCCTAGAACATTTTGCTAGGCCACGTTTAAACTCTTTTTTTTCTTAGTTTCAGTAATTTGCGTCTTTGACATAAATCAAAACTTGAGAGAGAAGGAAAGTCAAATATTGGATAAGGTATAACAGTACGAAGTCTCGTGAATACATACATAAATTCCCCTATCATACTTTTTATTAAAAAAAAAAGCAAAGATTTTATAAGGTATAATGTTTCACGGATATGTATCACCGTGACTTTAGGCGCCATTTTATCCTTTCATTCTTTCTCAGAAAGTTATGATATTCCGCTGAACTCACGAGATCAGCGGAATCAGCCATCGACTGAGAAAAGGAGCAGCTGACTACTTTTCCAGCATCTTTTTCACCACTGTCAAATGTCTATGGAATTTTTTTTTTTAAATTTGTTTTGATGCAAATTCTGATAAGTTTACTGTTGGTTTATATTTTCTCCCTATACTCTCAATGTTTGCAAAATTTCAAGATTATCTGATAGCAATAACATTATTTAATTTATTAAATATGAGTTTATTGATTAAATAATATATAATATTCGATTGGCACAAACTATGACATGCACATTAATAACGTAAAGAAGATGTATTCAAATAGTAGGATTTTTAAAATAATGATTTAATAAAATAATTTCAAAACAATTAATAAAATTGTTTAAAATTCATAGGTAGTGTAACATTGCTTGAAATAATACTAAATATAACTAAATAATGTTATGACACAATTATTGAAGTGGTTAAAAGTGACTGGTTTATAACACTAACATGTGTGGATTTACTATTTTTTCTCAACCACTCACAATCGATCACTTCAATAGTTATTAAAAAAAAAATTGAAAAAAAAATTGTGTACATAGGATTATTTGGTGTAACGTAATCCTAATCTAATATAAATTAGTATTGCGTAATATGAAATCTACTTTTTTTTTTTTTTTTTTTTTTAATTTTATAATTTTGATGAGAATATGAAATCTAACGTAAGTAATTGATGATGTAATTTATGTCATGTATATGAACTACATAATTATTTAAAAATTTCATAGTTGAGATTTTAAAATTTTTAATATAAAATTTCCTTATAAATGTAAGGGATTCTAATCACAACGGTAGTTGACACAATACAAATTTACTTATTTTCTTTGGCCCAAATTAGATAGGTAATGGGCTCACCCCACTTATTATATAAGTTGTTCAAAAAAAAAAAAAAAATCACAATAGTTTTACAATAGTTGAGATGTATCATAAGTCAAAATAAAATAATTATAAATATACACGGATCCATAACTATTATGAGTATTATGAAAATATTGTGACATTTTGTTATAAAGTTGAAACGAAAAAAATATCCTTCGCATGAGGCTAGTATTGTTTTAAGATTTCATCTATGATGCCAAAAATATTGTAACTCAACTAATTAACATTTTTTGTGTTTTTAAGACATTCAGGGTATACAAAATCGTTTCTTTTTTCCCTTCTTTTGGTAGCATCGTGGTTTTATAAAATTCTCCTACAAATTTATGAAATCTTTGGTTGTTCTACTCTCTTCTGTTTTACAAATTTATGAAAACTTTGGTTTTATAAGAGTCAAGTTGTAGAGCTTATTATTGTTTCTCATATCATTCCATTTTTCTATTTTGCAGTAACCACAGGTGTGACCTATGCGAGTCACATGCTATCACATCATTACACAATGTATCACTTTCTTCTATTTATTGATCACTTCAGGTGCATGACAGTATCAACTAATGGGTAAATGTTTAACAAGAACCGTTCATGCTATTTTCATTTTTTTTTTTTTTTTTCCAAATCTAAAAGATTGTGGTCAAAATCAATATACTTGTTTGCCTGGCTGCATGCACCAATGCAAAAGTCATGCATGGTTATGGATGGTTCTATCCATCCACCACCATGAAAACAAGAAGTGAATTGGAGATCTAGGTGAGAAAGGGTTCAAACTCCAGGATTAATAGCATAATATAATTGTCTAATAAAAAATAGGTGTCTTGTATTTCATTTACTAGAAGAGAACTTTTCAAGTATCAAATTACGAGATTTAAAAGTCCTAGATGAAATGGAAGCAATTCACCTTTACATAGCTACTTAATGGTGTGCTTGGAATCCAAATTTTAAAAACAACCATAAACCACAGCACTTCAAGTTGAAAGCAAGTACGTTCAAAATCAGATAAAGATGTAAATGAATTGCCACCCAATGAAAGATGGATGACTTTATAATTTATTTTAATATTTTTCTCCTAAATTAGTTTATTTATGAATAAAAACATTTGGTTTTATTCATAGAGTTCCAATTAATTTCTATTTCACCAATTACAGTATATCATATCTAAAAAAAAATTCCATTTTTTTTTAAAATAATTAATTACCTAACAAAGGGGGAAAAAAAAGGACATATCAGTATATCACAATAAAAGGTATAAATGGTGGAGCATAAACTGAAATATTAAGAGTGGAACCGAAAATTTGTATTCCTTATTTATCATTAAACCTTTTTAAATCATAGATGGAGATGCTTTATTAAACATATATAGCCCTTAGTAAGGTTTCTGGCCAACATAGTTGCCAGGAGGATCATAGTTGCAACCAATGAAAGTCCCTCCATTGTTGCACCTCACTTTAGCACATCCTAGACGAACTGAGTTGCGCCAAACCACCTGGGTATAGTGCAGGCACTCCCCACCAACACAAGAGTTAGAGTTGTAGTCGTAGTTGGCTTTCTCGTCGACCCACATCTTCACTGCATCTGTGCCTGAGAGGTCAGCGCTGCCCCATGCAATGTTTTCACCATATTTTCCACCGGAGTGCACAAGATTGCAATCTCCAATACGCTGATTAGCATAGTTCTGTGCATATGCCGCTACAGTGTCATCCCAAGTCAGAGATGGAACTCCCACGTCTGCACGGGCTGCATTGTGGGCATTAAGGTAGTCTTCTTTGGAGTCTTGGGCAAGGGTGAGATGGACTAGGGTTAAGCCCATGAGAAAAACAAAAGCTAGTGAAATCTTGCACAACCCCATTTTAGTGCAAAGCAAAATCTTAAGTGATTGGTGGTGAAATAAGGTTTGTGCATGAGGTATATATAGGGAATTAGGGATATACGTAGTGTGAAAAATGGTGTNGGCGTAGTAAATGACAAACCGTTTTGGTGAGCTGAAAATAAGCGTAAATCTGATGATTCTCGATTATGTGAACCCTTTGAACTATGGGCTTATGGACTTACTAGTCTTGATCGGTGTCCCCAAGATATATCTACGGCTATACAATTACAACCCGTCTTTGCTCAATGGATACAAAACATCTATGCTTTAGTACCTTGGCGCAACGACTTACAAGCACCAGTTAGAAGTATTTAACATTTCCTAACCAGATTGATGTTATTAATTAAAATCTTTGGTAGTTGAAACACATGCATCTTGACGCAATAGTAAGTTACTATTGATATGACACCGAGACAAAGTATAAAAATCCTATTATCTTCAAGGAAAAAAATTCATCACTAATTTCGTGGTGTATCTTTGTTACGTGTGAGAGTCAGAAAAAGACTAGTTTTTAAAGTGATAAAGTCTGTTAGTGAGAATACCTTTAAGCTTATTCGGAGTTAAGACTTGTTTTACGACATGGCACTTACTTGTGAAATGTCCCTAGGCATGGATTGTAAAAGAGGTGGAAGGTTAAATTTTATTTTTGGCTTAGAAAAGTCCGAATGGTGGATTAACGGTGACACACAGAAAAGGGCAATGTAGAAACAACGAGTATGAATCAAGCGAGAGATAATGGAGGAAAACAAAGCATTTTGGCTAGTTTTCAAAAGTTAAAGAAAGTATTTCATTCTATGGCTAGACTTTTTTAAGGCCTTCCATTCTTAGCATTGCTAATAAGGGTTCAACTAGATAGCCTTTCCCATTTTAATTACACGGAGTCTTTTAAATTTTAATAAGGAGAAGTGCTACGTATACAACATTTTCACAAAAATTTTGCAACAAATAGTAGATGGTATATTATTATTAGTTATAATTTAAATTCACAACTTAAATTATTTTTTTGCTCGTCCGTATAACTATTTGGTACTTAAGATTTGTTGCGAATATATTATAAAAATGTTGTGGACATAATATTTTTTTTTAATAAACCAATTTGGGATTGAAAAGTTATTTAGCTCTAATATTATATCTAAAAAAAATCTATCTATAATCAACTAAATAGTATCTGACTAAACTAGTGCAATAAGTTTTTTATTCAAGAATGATGCCTTCTGTGTTTTTATTGATATTTGAAATAAAATTTTCCAAATTCATCATGATGTGACTTAAAATCTGCCTAAGGCTACCGTGTAATGTGTATATGAGAATTTTCTATTCATTTCCCTTTTAACAAAAATTGAAAAACTCCAAAATAGAAGAGAGAGAGAGAGAGAGAACCATCAAAATCCCTCTCTTTCTAGAGGATTCACAGCATGTCAAGCCATGGTAAGGTTATTCACTTTGCATCAAATTAAACATCATGCTCCACTTTCCTCTGAAAACTCCAAAATGGAAAAAATACTATGGAAACCTCCAAAATGATAGAATACTAGTAAAATCTTAAAAATCACCAAAATGCCCTTACAAAATTGAAAATGAGCTAAATGTCCCCTAAACCATTTGAAATTACTAAAATGCCCCCTAATGATTTATTAAATGACATAAATACCTTCAAACATAACCATTGGAACCATCAAAATGACCAAAATATCCTTTAAATTCTAAAATGACAAACATGCTCCTCCCAATCCCTAAAATGACAAAAATATCTTGGGAACTTATAAAATGGGGGAAAATAAATACTCCTAAAATAACCAAAATACTATGTACACCTCTGATATGACCAAAATATCCTCAAACCTATTAAATATACAAAATATCCTTCAAACCTTCAAAATAATCAAAATCTCTTTAAAATATCCAATATTCCAATATGTTTGAAATAACCCTAAACTACAAAAATGACAAAATTATTCCTTCAAAAATACTTAAATGACTAAAGTAGCTTCGAAAATAGCTAAATATACCTCAAGATTTCAAAATTTGCTCCCAAAATTTAAAAAATTGCACAAAAATCTTTTCAGTGTATATATATATATATATTTCCTTCTTTGAGCAGAGTATTTTCTTCAAAATTTGTTGCAAGTTTAGTTGATAGTTTATACTAATTGTTTTAATATTTTTTGTTATGTTACACTCTTATTTTGGTTTTGCTTATTTGTGTAACTTTCATTGATTTTATTGGAATTATGATTATTTCTCAAGTTGAGTAGAGTTATTCCATAATAATATTTTAAAGCAAAGAATTAAAGTTAATTTTTAGTATCCATATAAAAACATAAGAAAATTTTTAATTTTTCGTAATTGGCAAATTAATGCCTAAAAATGTTTTCAGGAATATATCTGAATACACAAAAATAAAAGATTTGACGCCAAAACAATTGGAGCATAGAAGTTATATAATATCACAAATTTTATAGGTTTCACGTAAGTTAATTTTTAAAATTGTTTGCTTAAACCTGGAACAAATATGAATGATATGAATGAATTCTATTATATCTATAAAATAAATAAATAAAAAATCACAAACTTTACATGTGGCTATGATTTGATACCACAACTTGTAGTGATAGTTTATTGAAAAATTAGTAAACTTTTTCAACTGTAATTCTGTAAATAAGAAATATATATAAAAATAAAAGGTTTGCTATCAATCATGTATTGCCTACGATACTTTTTATTTTATTTTATTTTATTTTTTAGATGGCATGTATTGTAAGGCACTTAAAAAGTGATATTTGTTGTTTTCTACTGAAAAAAAGATTTTTTTTTTTTTTCACAAGCAGTGAATTTACTTTAACTTCCCTTATGGGACATAATCATTTCCACACCTAATTTGATAATTTATATTTTGATTTATACAATTATGAGAAATCAATGAAAAGTGGTACAAGTCAACAAATTATGAAATTGAATAACAAGAAAATAAAATTCATTTTTAATCATTTGATGTCGCCACATGTCCTAAGATCATGGTCATTGTGCTTCCCGTGATTGTTGGTTAGCTTGGATAACGACCTAACGGAAAAGCATGTGCTTTCTAGATGAACCGTATATAGTTCAAAATAGAAAAGTAAAACAAATGATTATTATTAGTAGATAAATTTAAAATTAAAAGCATTGAGATTGACCCAAATACAAAACGACAACGAAGATATCCCAAGTATTACTTTATTAGCATAAGAAGTTATTTATGGCTGCATAACCATTACGATTTTATTGGTGGAAGAGTCCAAGGTTACTGCCTATGATGAAGTTTCTCAAACAAAAAATGCTCCAAGTTTGACAGGAACCACTAGAGAGGAGGATATATATATACCTCCCACCAAAAAAGTTGTCCCGGTGGTCATGGTTAATTTACTGGAAATTGAATATTCCTTATTAATTTATAACCTGCCTAACACAGTAATATATATATATATATGTATATTTATATTATTTATTTTTCATTTAAACCCTCTAAAATAAAAATTTTAATATGTGATTATAATTTTTTTAAGCCCAACTTATATAAGCTTGAATATGACTTTCTTAACAATCTGTCATTACAAATAAAGTTATGAGTAATGTTATGTCCACAGTATTTTCACAACACTTTTATAACAAATCTTAATTAGCAAGTTGTTATTGGCTGTTATTGTTGAGAAAAAAGTAATTTCAGTAGTGGTTTCAAATTAGAATCAATAACAACTTACCATCTAAGATTTGTTCTGAAAATCCTTTGGACACCACACTTGTGAAAATATTGGGACATAACACTTCTCAATTAATTTATACTTTTGAACGAATATATAAGTGGAGTGGCTGAATTTTAATGTGCTTTTAATGTGTTATTTGTTAAGTGGGGATTGGGGGCGTGGGCCATTCAATTTGTGGGTAGCAAATATTAACACTAATAAACAATTAGAGAGAGACATTCTCAAAAAAAAAAAAAATAAATAAATAAAATAAGATAAAAAGATAAAAAATAAAATAAAATAAGATAAAGGGTGATTCTAAAAACAAACTTAGACAAGGGGTACGGGACAGGAGAGTAATTGAGTGAAGAAAAAAAGCAAATGTTCACATATATAACAAAAATTTTCCTAATACAATTACAAAAACTAATAGTTATCAATTTATTTATTTTTATTTTTATTTTTTGAGAATCTTATCAAAGTTGAGTTGAATTGTTAAATAAAATAATTGTAAAAGAGTGTAGAAGCTAATAAATAAAAGTATTCTAAATAGTAATAATTAAAATTCACTTAACACAATAATTAATATGTTTATTGCATGTATTTAGAAACAATAGATGATTTTCAAAATTTAATCTCACCAACAATAATTAGTATGTTCATTGTATTAATAAACAATATGGTAACCGAATTTATAGTTTATTTGTTATTTTTTTGTTAGTATTATGGACAAAATTGTAATATGAAAATCACATAAACTGTAAGGTTTATCCTTTGCCCAACATACATTTTCTTACTAACGCCCTAGAAAAAATTCTTGGCTCCATTATTATAATTGTTTATTATTATAAGACCAATACACTAATTGTTTTTGAGTAATGCTACAGACACAAACTATTCTACAAACATTTTACAAACTGCTGACTGAGCAAAGACGGGTTGTAATTGTATAGCAGTAGATATATCTTGGGGACACCGATCAAGACTAGTAAGTCCATAAGCCCATAGTTCAAAGGGTTCACATAATCGAGAATCATCAGATTTACGCTTATTTTCAGCTCACCAAAACGGTTTGTCATTTACTACGCCTTTCCTAGTCTCTAGTGCGGAGGTCATTCATATAAGTTAATCAATCTTTAGCAACAGTTTATATGATCTTGTTCAGGGAGAGGTCATTCATATATATGATGTCAAAAAATCACCAGTGAGCCACACAGTTCTTGCATGCTTGAAACAACACCTGCAAAACAAAAAGAGAAGACCTAACAAAGGGCTCCGATGTGGTGTTAACCAAATACCCTCCGAATGTCAAGTTAGAACTTTTTTCACAATTCTAGAGTGCTAGAGCGGGAGTAAATTATGTATACCTTGGCTAATGAGGGTTTTGGGACTTTTATAATAGTAGAGAATTGACATCTCTTACTTGATTCAGAAGTCTTTTTCTTATAGGAGCCCTCATGAGCGTATTTTGTGGAATCCTTTCCTTGTAGGAGTCTTTTCAACTAATCCAAAGCATGGGACACAAGATATTTCCTTTTTCACGCACGTGTGGAGGCCAAGTTAAAGTTATATCAGAGCCATTAGTCTCGTGAATTCCCTTCAACTTAGTGTCGTCAGCTTTCTATTTCTACCAAGTTGACCCCGTCAGCTTAGAGCTGTAGACTCCCTACTTTTGTCACTTGTCAATGGACATGAGTAAGACCTACGGGTTTGTTTGGAACGTCGCTCTATGCCTTTCCATCATCAGTGAGTGTTCATATTTACAATTTTATCCTTATCAACTACCCCCTACTCCACAGCTTCGTCAGCTTAAGCTGACGGGTTATGAAGTTGAATTTTATTGTTAATTTTCTTTTGCTTAGGAGAGAGAGAATCATTTATGCGCGATTTCCTCAAGCAGCCTTTATTTAATGTTTGGACACGCGACACAACTCAATTGGCTTTGCTTCTGGACGAAGGCGTTGCTTCGTCTTCTGTGCATATCCTCCCTTGTATATACCTTGCCTACCCCCTCATTTTCTTCTATTTACTGTTGTTGATTGTCTGAGTGAACCCATCATTTTAAGAAATTTGCTTACGCCACCTTGTCTTAGCCCAAACCGTCATCTTTCAAGAGCCCATCAGTTTTACTTGGTAAGTCACTTTTTGCTCACTGCTTCTCATTTTTTACTTTTATCTTGGTTGATTTGTGAAACTTTTTTAGAGAGGCCGTCAACTTAGGTTCTTAGAATACTTTCGTCGCTTGTAGGTGGTTAGATGTCTAGAGAAGCGACGAATGAACAGTCGTCAGTCCGTAAAGGAGCAGGCTACGACGAGGTCTTCCCATCAAGTAATGAGCCTGAGGAAGGCTTCTCCTAGTTGTCAGAGAGGGAAACGTCAGCCCAATCTTCTAACAAGGAAATGGAAAATTGTGGAGAAGAAGTTGAGGTAGTAAGTGAGGATGGAGACGAGGATGACGAGGTGATAGATAGTACCTCAGGAAGCCCAGGAGATGACCATCCCTTCATTCTCCCTGTAGAATGGACGAATAATGAGTTTTTGCCGACGATGTCGGATAAAATTTTTAAAACTTTATGTGCCCGTTTCCAAATTACGAACAACATCCCCATCCGTCTTCCTAGAAAATTTGAAAAGTGTTATACAAAAAAGACCACAGACGTCAGCATGTATGATGCCATGTTCACAGCAGGATTGAGACTGCCCCTAACGGCACTTCACTATCAGTTGGCCAACTTTTTAGGATTGTCATTTAGCCGAATTGCCCCCAACGCTTGGAGGATATTCATTGAGGCTGAGATTTTGTAGGGTTGTTTAAGTGGAGGGAACCGTAAACTAACTCTTGACAAGTTCTTCTAGTGTTATTGTCCTCAGCACATTATCTCATCCAAAGGAATTTATCATTTCTCTGCAAGGAAGAAGGAGCTAAGGCTGGTATCTGATATGCTTGATTCCAATAGGAATTGGAAAGGCAAGTACTTTTTTATTAAGGGGACGAACTGGGTGTGTTGTCAAGAAGAGTGGGAGACGATGCCCCATGGTTTTGACAACACCTAGGCTTATGTCAAGGATTCAGGTTAACCCCATCTGATTTTTCTAGTTTATTGGTTTTGAATTTCTAACATCATCCTTTTTTTTTTCTTCTATTTCAGCTATGTTCATCCGTATATCACAAGCGAGCAAGAAGACTTTATTCGTCGGGTCACAGAAATCCCGTTGGTCAAGCGGAAGTGTCAGGATCTCATCACACTCGACACTTTACACACTTATTGTGGGGTCCTGAGCCAACACCAGAAGCCCGTAACCTCAACGCTTACTCCCGTTATTGTAAGTTAACCATTCTAACTCTCTATATTTTCCCGTCGGCTTGTCTAACGTCGTTGCTTGTCTTAATACTCCTTATTTATTTTTTTTTATAGATATAGAGGCAACTAGGTTGAGAGCGCAGGTAAGGGCTAGTGCTGCGTGCAAGAAAGAAGAGGGGAAGGCTAAGGAAAAGGATGGGGCATTCTTGTCAGCCCCTAAGGTCATCAATAAAAGGGCACCAAAGAGGAAAACTGACAGGAAGGACAACTGCTCATCCAAAAAGGTACCTCCAACTCCTAAGGAGGGGCTTCCTGAGAAGCTGTTACCTCCCAAACACGGGGCAGGCAAAGGATTGATGACAACATCTAGCCCCGTCATCTAGGAAATAGACCGTCATCTTCTTACACATAAGGACTACACCGTTGAGATGATGAAGTCCATCATTAAGGACAAGGACGTAGACCCTTGTCCTAAGGAAGGGACAGAGGAACTAGGGTCGTCAAGACTCTTTGACCTTGCCCGGGTACGCCCCTTCCTTACTTCTCTCAACCTATTCATTTTTTATGCTTAAAAGCTAACGGAAGCCCTATTCTATGGGCGATGGTTCGTATGAAGGCACTGCATGATAGGGGCATCGCCAAAGAAGGGGTGATCACCCATCTACATAAGCGTATTAAGAACATGACCAACGGCCAAAAACAATACAAGGACGCCCTTCGAACCCTTAACCAGGAGGTGAAAGAGTTGGGAGAGAAGCTGAAGGAGGAGGGTCGTCAGAAGAAAAAGGAGCAAGAAGCTAAGGAGACGGCGGAGAAAGAGTTGGTGCCCCTCTTAGGTCACGTGGAGACTGCAAAAACTGACGTCGTGAAGGAATTTAGGACGTCACAGTCATTCGTTGATTCCTGTGCCGACTACTATGGTGACAGGTTTGAGGATTGCCTTAAACAGATCAAATCTATCTACCCTTACATGGATTTGTCTAAGATTTGAATGGATGACCCCTTACCGTTGACAACTACAAGCAACGCTACTCATGAAGAGAACGAAGACTTCACTAAGTCAAGCGAATCCAGAGGATGATGGTGTCGTCCTTGCTCAGACTGCTGCTGTGGATAAGCCCGTTCTTCTGTCCTCGTCAGCCAATACTCTGAATGTTGAGGGTCCTCCAACTCAAGAGGCCCAAGACCTTCCTTCCAAGGGCGATGAGATCCCACAAGACCCCCTATCTCTTGAGCCTTGTCTTTTTCTTTTCTTCTTGTAAATTCGATTTAATTTTCAAACAATGTTTAACGCCATTTTCTTTTTGGGCTTTATTTGTAAAACACTGTTTTATTTATGGTATTTCATATCCGTCTCTTTCAGTATCTTTGTTGATGTGTGTGTGTATTCATCTCTTTGCTCTTATGGATCCGTCTACTCTGTTGGTCTCGTCAACTTTTATAAGATGAATTTGTAAAATGTAGGATTACCTCATCAGCTTTGTTGACTAAGTTATGAGCCCTTCTTTGTGGGCTTGTCCACCTTAATTATGGATTAAGCCATCTTTGAGGAATGAATTTGTCTTTTTTTTTTTTTTTTTTTTTACTTTAATAATTCATCTTTTTATGATGAACTCGTCTACTTTATGAGCTTACTAATAAACTCGTCTATTTTATGGACCATCAAGCTTGTCTACTTTATGGGTTTGTTGAACTCATCCATTTTGATAATAAACTTGTCGACCTCATGGACTAATAATATTTCATCCTTCTAGGATGAGGTCGTCCACTTTATGGACGTTAATAAATTCATCCACTTTATGGACACAAATAAACTTGTCCACTTTGTTAAGTACTGACAATTTTATGAAGCTATTAGCTTCAATGACCTTATCCACTTTATTAAGTAATGGACTGGTCAACTTCATGGACTTGATAATATTCCATCCTTTTGGGATGAAGTCATCCACTTTATGGACTTTAATAGACTCGTCCACTTTATGGACAATAATAATAAGCTCGTCCACTTTGTGGACTTGATAATATAATATTTCATCATTCTATGATGAAGTCATCCACTTTATGGACTTTAATAAACTTGTTCATTCTATGGACAATTTCCTATAGATGAACACCTTATTAGCCATATCTGAATAAACTCCTCTTATTATAATAAACCATGCATTCGTAGAAAAAGTAGTTCTTTAAAAGAAGAAGACCAGCCCTTTGGGCTCTAAAAGAGTTATTGTAGCAAAACTAAAGTAAATAGAAAAATTGAGGAGCATAGCTAAAATTAACTAAGGTAAACTAGAAATAAAGGGGTGCTGCTCTTCATGCTATCCTTTCTACTATTAGTACTTCCGTAAGTGCTCGGCGTTCCATGGATGGTGTAGTTTTCTTCTGTCCAGTGTCTTCAGGTGGTAGGTGCCTTTCCTCGGCCATGATGTGATTTGGTAGGATCTTTCCTAGTTGGAGCCAAGCTTCCCCTAGGCAGGGCCTCTAACGATGCCCATGACCTTTCTAAGAACAAGATCTCTAATCTGAAAATCTCTGTGTTAGACCCAGGAATTGTAGTGCTTGGCCATGTGGTCCTGGTACCGTGTGAGTCTTTGTTCAGTCGTCGCCTTGACTTCGTCAACTAAATCGAGTTGTAGACGCATGGCCTCGTAATTCTTGCGTTCATCATGATTGTCCACCTTGTAGCTTGTGAGTCCAACCTCAGCTGGAATGACTACTTCGCTCTAGTATGTTAGCCGAAATTGTGTCTCTTATGCAGGAGTCCTTGTTGTTGTCCTGTATGCCTATAGTATGCTTGGCAGCTCTTCAGGTCATATATCCTTTGCCCCCTTGAGTCGAGTCTTGATAATTTTGAGTAAGGATCGGTTCGTGACTTCAACCTGTCCATTAGCTTGAGGGTGGGCGGGGGAGGAGTAGTGATTTCTGATCCCTAACTGCGATCAAAAGTCCTGGAAGGAGTCGTTGTCGAATTTTTTCCCGTTATCTAAGACTAAGACTCTAGGGATCCTAAACCTGCATATGATGAACCCCCAAATGAAGTTTCGGATGTTCTTTTCTATAATGGTAGCTAAGACTTCAGCTTCCACCCATTTTATGAAGTAGTCTATGCCTAATATCAGGAACTTCAGCTGTCGCACCACTATTGGGAACGGCCCCATGATGTCTAATCCCCATTGAGTGAACGACCAGGGGGCTATCATTGGGGTCAATTATTCGGACGGCTATCTAATGACATTGTTGAACCTTTGATACTTGTCGTAGGCTTTGACATAAGTTTGAGCATCCTTTTGCATGGTGCGCCAATAGTACCCCGCTCAAACGAGTTTGTGTACCAACGACTGCGACCCTGAGTGGTTCTCGCATATCCATTCGTGGACTTCTCTCATAATGTAGTCCGCTCCTTCAGGACACAAACACCTTAGGTATGGGCAAGAGAAACCTCTTTTCTATAAGACGTCCTTTATTAAAACGAATCGCTTTGCTCGGACCTTCAGCTTTCTTGCAACTTCCTTCCCATTTGATGAGACGCCATTTTTTAAGTAGGAGACTAATGGTGTGGTCCAATCGTTTATAGAACCTATCTCCTACACATCGATGGAATCTATTAGTGGAGCAAGCTGAACAAAAGAGAGTACATTATCAAGGGCAGTCATATGTTCTATTGAAGCGGCTTTGGCAAGGTGGTCGGCTTGCTCGTTCTCTCCTCTGGGAATTCGGATGATCTTGGCCTTCAAGTCGTCTACCCTTCTCCTTACCTACTCCAAATATTTCTTCATTCTTTCGTCTTTGCACTCATGATCCCCATTCACTTGGTTGGTGACGACCTGAGAGTCACAGTAGAGAACCACGCTGGTAGCCCCTGTCATTAAAACTTCGTACTCTGTTTCATTGTTGATGATAGAGAAGTCGAGACGGACCATACATTCAATCTTGTCTCCTTCTAGACCCACCATTAATATCAGATTTTCATTTACTAATAATCATTCACTACATCAACAGTTTGTAAAATTTTCATAAAATAGTTTGTATTTCTAGCATTATTCTTCTTTTAATTGACCAATCAAATTAGGTAGCAAAAAGGTAGGATGTGCATGCCTCTTTTTCATGCTTGATTTTCTAAGTATAAGGTTATGTTTGGTAATAGTTTTTGTTTTTTATTTTCAAAAACTTGTTTTTGAGAATATAGAGAAAAAACAATTTTATTATATTTTTGAAATCAAAAACATGTTTGGTTAGTTGAAATTAAAAAGATAGTTTTTTGAAGAAAAAATAGAAAATACTAAAATATGTTGTTACTAGGATTTGAACTCTAATGCTAACTCATTAAATAAGATAGATTCATTTAATTAAATGCGTGTTTTCATTGACTTTTGAAAATTAGAAACTGAAAACAGCCTTTTGCATATTTTCTATTTCCTTTACAAATTGAGTTTTGACAACAATTCTTGTTTTTTTGTCCATTTTGAGTTGCCAAACAAGTTTTTTAGTTTCAAAAATAGAAACTTGTTTTTGGAAATAGAAAATAAGGGGAAAAAATAGTTACCAAACATATCCTAAGTATCTTTTTATAGACCAATCGGATTAGGCAGGAAGGACCCAATAATATGTTTGAGTAGAACTAGCTTTTTAACCATTATTGGTTGAAACTTGTAATAGGAGTTACATGTGAGAACTCACAGGATCAACGGGCGGCTTTCAGGAAATAAATTGACAACATAATCGGCCATCAATGGTAGAAAAGAGCTCACTAACTACTTTCAATTGTCCATGGAATTGAAATCCTCTACAAAAGTAACGTATCATATTGTTTTCCAAATTTTAATTATTCGTCCATCATTTTTTAAGACATATATTAAGATAGAGTAAGACTTAGGTACAGTACTTAAGTGATGTTCCTTAGGTTTCCTTTTTAAAATTCTGCCATATGGATTTTTTTTTTTTTATGGGATAGAAGTGTATTTTTTAGTTAAGTAGCCGCATAACTGAATATTAAAAGAGAAATATAAAGAACAACACTTAAGGTACTGTACCTAAATTTTGTCCATTAAGATAAGTAGTTACTATTAAATTGCTAATTTAAATTTTACTGTTATCAATAATTTAAGCCAAATATAAATGAGTTATAAGTTACATATATTATTACTTTAAGCTTTGATATATTACTTAATATATATATATATATACTTATAGGGGTGGGCTTTAGCTCAGATGAATGGATTAAGGCTCAAAGAGCCCAATACAATAAATTTATAGAGAGTGGGCTAAAAAGCTAGGCTTCAATGAACTGGACGACGCCCTTAATGGGCTAAGGATGGTAAAAGAGTAAGGAAAAGCAATAAATAGACAAATGTGATACACAAAATTTCCTCCTTAGCAATGTCCAAGGAGAGTAGATTTTGAATATATTTCTCTTAGTTTTGATTACAGTTACTTTTTTTTAATACTACAGTGTTTTCTCTATAGATTTTGTGTCCACTGCCCTTTGGAGGGTCTCTCACATTATATAGCTTCCTTTAAGTGATCTTAGCCCTCCATTTGTTAATTGTCCAGTTCACCACTCGAGTGCTTATCCTATCAAACACCTTCCCAAACCCCTTGTGAGTTGCAGCAATCAAGACAGTACCGTTCAGGGGTCTTCTCCACATAAATGCAGCTAGGAAGTTTGGTGGGATGCATTGAATGTGGAGGCAGCCACCATCTCGCCAGTCATGTCAGGGCTAACCCCTCTCTAAAACTTTTTCTCAACAGCATGACCTCCTCTGACAATGTGCCACTGACATGGTCTTACTGTTCGAGTGTGTGGCCTCCTCGGCCATGGATACGACACGTGGCACAAATACTTTATCTAAATTATTTTGCCTCATAATAACCCCTCAAAACTCTGGGGTTTTTTTTTTTCCTCTTATCCGAGGAAAAAAATGGGGTTTTGACTTTGGCATAATAATCTTGCACGTTTCTTTGACTTCCACACGTGAAAGCGCCACTTCGCATATCCCGTAACCGTTCTGGTGCTTCGAATTCTGTAACGTCTCTTTAAATGCTCCAAGCGGCGCTTTGTTCCCCACATCCTACAATGAAATGGAGATCCTATGTCTGGCGTTTCTCCTCAAATTTTGAGCGGGATAACTCCCACCCAGTTTCGCCCCTATATAAGGCGCCTGGGGGAGTCATTTTCCCCACTTTGTAAATCTTCGAATTCTCCAAACTTCCCAAACTCTCAAACCTTCAAGACTTTCCAAACTTCTAAGACTTCTAAATCTTAAAAAAAAAAAAAAAAAAAAAAAAGTTTTTAAACCTTTAAGAAGTTCAGAAGCCACCCTCGTGCTTTTTCTTCAAACCTTCAAGACTTTCCAAACTTCTAAGACTTCTAAATCTTAAAAAAAAAAAAAAAAAAAAAAAAGTTTTTAAACCTTTAAGAAGTTCAGAAGCCACCCTCGTGCTTTTTCTCGTAAGTTCTTTCTCTTTTAAGTTCTTTTCTCCTTGGCCTTCTGTTCTCTATTTCCTTTCCTTGAAAATTTCTTTTACTTCACCTTAGCCTGCTTAAATGGGTAGATTCACTCACCTTGTAGACTCTCTCACTGGTATGGAGGGATTTAGGGCTAAGTACCACATTCTCCAGGGAGTATTCCAACGATACTGTGCTTCAAATTAGGTGCTTACCCATAGGAATGAGGGGGAGGTGTTCATTCCCATGATCGCCTTCATAGAAGGGGGGATGACACTTCCCATAGGATTACTTAATCATCCATAGATTGTGCCCCTACTAGTGTAGATGGGTAGTGTAGATGTTCTCAACAAGCATATAGGGCTAAACCTCACTTGGCATGACGTCGTTTGGATGTATGAGTGCCACATACTCAGAGACACAAGGTATTATATTAAGTTTAGATCCTCGGTTGTCAGGCTCATCTTATGCCTCCTCAAATCCAATAAGGGTATGAAGAATAACTTCCTAATAGTTTCAGGTGAATGGCATGACAGTCTTCACTGCCCAGTCTAGGAGGGAGAGCCAGGTGGGGTACCTTAGGTTTGGGTCTCCCTTTTTATTTTATTTTTTTGAACATGGGCATTAGCTTTGCGATTTCACCACTTTCTTCTTTCTTTTAGTATTCTG
The DNA here is from genome assembly GCF_002906115.3 of Quercus suber. Lineage (NCBI taxonomy): Eukaryota > Viridiplantae > Streptophyta > Magnoliopsida > Fagales > Fagaceae > Quercus > Quercus suber. The sequence goes on along the minus strand of NW_027069903.1, from coordinate 333,726 downwards.
TTTACTTCTGATGGATGGCTTTGTTATCCTGACCGTGGTTTTGCTTCTTGAATGTTTTTGCAGATAAAAGACACGTAGCTCTCAATCTCAACCTTATCAACGTCTCAGGCCTAAACAAGGTGCTGAGGTTTGAAGTGTTTGTGAGCGAAGACAGGCAATTGCTAGTTATCCACCTCATCCTCAACTTCGAGCCCTCATTGAATAAGATCCAGGACATGGGCCACGTGATAAGAGCAGGCGATCCTTGGCTAGCCTGAATATACGTTTTAGCACCAAGTTTTCTAGCCTGAGAAGATCTCCCACCAATTGAGTTGCCCTTCCATCATTCCCCTCGTGAGGTAGCGGCTCTAAGGGAAGAGACAGCCTCCTCGCACCTGTCACTTGAGGCCGAGATAGACTAATTCCACCTTGAAGAAGAGGGAGAGGAGCTAGAAGAACCGGTGATTCAAGTCTCAAACTCTGAAGATGAGCCCGACAGATTTTCAAGTGTTTGTACCTCTGGTCCTGTCATTGCTCACATAGACGACAGCGTAGAGGACGAACAGGAAATGGCCTTGAACAGGAAAAAAGGCTTGAAGGAGCTCCTCATAAAGAGGAATAAAGGCACCTCAAGGTCCTAACCTCTGTCTGCTCTCCCTTCTTCTCCTCCTTCTCCTATAATGGGCCTGCTTCCTATCCCTAACTTGAAGAAGAAAAGGAAGGAGAAGGAGATAGCCAAGAAAGGGGAGGTGGTCCCCCAAAAGGAGCCCAAACAGCAGTAAACAGCCAAAAATGAAGGGCGAGCCTCCTCGATGAAGAGTAAGGAGGCTGAGCACTCGGCCGACATGCAGCATCCAACTTGGAATCCCTGGTTTGAGTTGGATGGCGTAGTGGCACCCTAGAGCTCCTCCATCAGGGATTTCTAGAGAGGACACACCCATTACATGGCTGAGGCTCTAGAGTGTCCTTTCCTGTTGCGTAAGGACATGGACACTTTGAAGCGCATAAGGCAGCTAGACCTCTTCTTGTCCCTGAAGAGGGATCTAGCTTTGGTAAATTCCTCGGCATGCTTCACTAAGAGTGTTTTCCTTTCTTCTTCTTCTTCTTCTTCTTCTTTAATGTACTACTCTGGTTTATGTGCAAGTTATCTAGGAGGTTTTTGTGGCCAAAGAGTGGGTCGAGGATGCTAGGAACGAGGCTACGGTTAAGGCCAACCTCCGTGCTGAGGCCAACAAGGCCTTGGGAGTCGCCAACTAGGAGAACCAAAAGCTTGCCACTAAGTTAATCGCGAAGGAGAGGGCGCAAAAGAGCACTGAGGCCGGTCTAAAAAATTCCCAGGACTAGGCTGAGTATCAACGCAAAAAGCTCTATCATATAGAGATAGAGCTGGCCATAGAGAAACAACGGGTCTTAGAGCTGAAGGCAGAGCTGCAGAGGGCCAAGGAAGCTATTCGGATGGCCAAGGAAGCTGCAGAGGCCTTAAAGCAAGCATCCTATGACCGTAGGGTGCAAAAAACTAAGATCCAGCTAGCAGAAGATCTGGCAGAGGTTTGCAGGGACTACTGCAAGGAAGTGTGGGCAGAGGCGCTCAACTGGGTGGGAGCCCCTACTGCCTCCGAGTGGAGGAACACTAAGAACATCTTCTACCCGAGGACATCCGCAAAGTTCTAGCTGTGCTCCCTTCTCCCGTTGCTCTTACCCTAACCTTGTCTAAGCAGCCCTCCACCACCCAGGCCTCTCTTCCTCCTCCTGAAGTCTCCAAAGGGCCTAGCAAGGCTGGTGACCAAGGCCAAGAGGCTAAGGCAGCCAAGGGCAAAAGGGTTGGTCAAGATGGTACTCGGCTCGAGGACAAGCGCAAAGGCAAGGAAGTTAAGCCCCTACTAGAGGCCAAGGGTACAGAGGCTGCTTTCATGGTCAAGGATGCCATTTTCAAGTCCTAGGATGCTAAGCCCAAGTCCAAGGGAGCTAATCCCAAGTCCAAGGTAGCTGATCCCAAGGATGACCCTCCTTGAGACAAGGCGTAGTTTTAGGATCCTCCCTTTATTTTTTTATTTTTTTATTTTTTTATTTTTTTTGTTGTGGCGGTTTGCCATTGTGTATAATGTACCCCTCTTTTTTTCAATGAAAAGATATCAATTTTTGCTTTATGGATCTTTATTTTCCTTGCAATATTTATCTATGGTTGGTGTAGTTATTGTTTTTCCCTTTGATGAGACTTGAGATTGATGATGCCTTTAAGGGTGAATATCCAAACCTTAACAAAAGCTAACAATAATGAATAGTTGGTCATTCAAATTAATTAAATGCCTATAAATAGTGAGAAAAATGGCTATGTGCTGGTACTAAAAACTATGCAATCAATGAGGGGGTCTAAGTTTTTAAAGAGAAACATAACACTTAGAGAAATAATGAGAAGAATTATTTTATCCAAGGCATGTGGTCCAAGAAGCCAGGCATAACCAAGGCTCTTGTTTAATACTTAGAGAAGTAAAGTGAAGTATTAATTTACCCAAGGCATGTCGTTTGAGGAGCCAGGCACAACCAAGGTTCTGTTTAACACATAGAAATAATGTGAAGTATTAATTTACCCAAGACATATAGTCTGAGGAGTCAGACATAATTAAGGTTTTGTTTAATATTTAGAGAAATAATGGAGAATATTAATTTACCCAAGGCATGTGGTTTGAGGAGTCAGGCACAACGAAGGTTTGTTTAACACTTAGAAATGATGTGAAGTATTAATTTACCTAAGGCATGTGGTCTGAAGAGTCAGGCATAACCAAGGTTCTGTTTAACAGTTAGAAATAATTTGAAGTATTAATTTACCTAAGGCATGTGGTTCGAGGAGCTAGGCATAACCAAAGTTCTGTTTAATACTCAGAGATGTTGTGAAGTATTAATTTACCCAAGGCATGTGGTTCGAGGAGGCAGGCATAACCGATGTTCTGTTTAATACTTAGAGAAATAATCAAGAATATTAATTTACCCAAGGTATGTGGTCTGATGAACTAGATATAACTAAGGTTCTGTTTAATATTCAAACAAGCAATAGACGCAACACATAATGTCATAAATGAAAACATGGCAAAGCTGCTTTTCATTAATAATAATACCTTCCCAAGTTATTTACATTCCAAGGTCGCGACATAACTTTTTTGTTTAGATCTTCAAGGAAGTATACTCCTATGCTTGCTACCGAGGTGATATGGTACGGCCCTTCCCAATTATGCCCTAACTTCCCCCATGCTGGGTTTTTTAAAGTGCCCACCACCATACTAAGTCCCTTGGGTTCAACGGTCTTAACTTCACACCAGAGTCATACCCTTGTTTAAGTTTTTGCTAGTAATATGCCAATTGAATCATGGTGTTTTCTCTCTGCTCCTCAAATAGGTCCAGGCTCTTTTCTAGTAAGTTGTCATTGCTGTCTGGAATGAATAAGCTAGTCCTCAGCGTTAGGAATCCAGTCTCCAAAGGAATCATAGTCTCAGCCCCATAGGTCATTGAAAATGGAGTCTCCCCTGTTGACCTATGAGGGGTAGTCCAGTATGTCTAGAGGACATGTGGAAGCTCATCCACCCATTTGCCCTTTGCATCATTTAACCGCTTCTTAAGTTTGTTCACTATAACCTTATTGATAGCCTCAGACTGCCCATTCCTTTGGGGGTATGTTGGAGTGGAATACCTATTTGTGATACCCATATCACATCAGTACCTTCTGAAAACTTTGCTATCAAACTAAAGTTTGTTATCTGAGATGAGGGTATGGAGGATCCCAAATCGAGTGACAATGTTCTTCCACATAAACCTTTTAGCATCCTTGGTAAAGTAATCAATGTCGATTAAAAGACATCTCTTGTTTCCTGCTGCTTTGGAGAAGGGCCTTACAATGTCCAAGCCCCACTGAGCAAAAGGCCAAGGGCTAAACAGAGGGTTAAGAATGCCCCCGGATTGATGGATGTTAGGAGCAAATCTCTAACATTAGCCACACTTCTTCACGTACTCTTGTGCCTCTCTTTGCATATTAGGCCAGCAATATCCCTAAGTAAGGGTCCGGTGAGATAAGGATCTGCCTCTTATATGACTCCTAGAAATTCATTCATGCAACTCTTCCTAGAGTAGCTCCACTGCTTCAGGGTGGATGCACTATAAATATGGCCCTAAAAAAGAGTGCTTGTATAGCTTTTGGTCCTCAGACAACCAAAATCGAAGAGCATTTCTCCGCATCTTGTCAGCCTCCCCCTTCTCCTCGGGCAAGATGTCATCCTTAAGGAATAGGACAATAGGATTCATCTAACTAGGCCCCACCCTTAGTTAATGAATCTGGACCTTCTCACTCTTTGCCTCAACAGGGCTATATAGATCCTTGGCCAAGATGACCCGAGGTAGGCTCTGCGCCGAGGATGTTACAAGAGTGGCAAGGGAATCAGCATGTGTTTTTCTACTTCTAGGGATTTAGTGCAAAGAGAAAGAGTCAAATCCTAACTGCAAGTGCCTAGCCTAGTTCAAATACTCTTGTATCCTCACATCCCTAGCTTCCAGTTCTCCCTTTACTTAGCCTACGACCAACCTCGAATCTGAGAACATCTCCACTGTTCTTCCTCCCATTTTTTGAACCACAGCCATCCCCACCAACAAAGCCTTGTACTCAATCTCATTATTTGTGGCCGAAAAGTCTAGTCTTAAGAATTTCTCAATGATGATCCTTTTAGGAGATACCACAACTAGTCCCACTCCTGATCCCCTCTAGTTTACTGTGCCATCAATATACGCCTTCCAAGGTAAAGGTTCCTATAAGGATATCATCACAATTGATTCTCCATCCATGCTCAGCCTCTCACCTCTTTCTTCAAACGAAGGCTTAGCAAACTCAACTACTAAGTTGGCAAAGACCTACCCCTTAATAGAGGTGCGAGGCATGTATTTGATATCGAAGGCTTCTAGGATTGTTGTCCATTTTGCAACTCTCCCCATGTAATCAGCTTTCCAAAGCAGTGATCGGAGAGGGAGTTAGGTTAAAACCACAACAGTATGAGCTTAGAAGTAGTGTGGAAGCTTCCGTGTAGCATACACTATTGCCAAGATAGCCTTCTCTAGTGGTAAGTAGCGAACCTCTGCCTCATGTAATGACGCTCACATAATAAACCGATCTGTGCACCCTATTCTCATCCCGCACCAGTACCAGACTCACCACGTGTGAGGCTATAGTAATGTAAGAGAACAAAACCTTATCCTTATCGAGCTTGGACATAATAAGTGGCTGAGAAAGATATTCCTTCAATTTTTGGAAGGCTGAGGAACACTCCTCTATCCACTCAAATCCTTTCCACTTATGCAACAGCTAGAAGAAAGGCCTACACCTATTCGCTAATCGAGAAATGAATCGATTCAAAGTGGCAGTCATTCTTGTCAACTTTTGGACCTCTTTAGGATTTCAAGGAGGCTGTAAGTCATGGATTGCTCTAATTTGATTTAGGTTGACTTCAATTCCATTGTGGGTAACCATATAACCCAGAAACTTGCTAGAGCCTACTCTAAAAGAACACTTAGCAGTGTTAAGGCACAGTTTGTGTCTCCTTAGTATCTCGAAAATATTTCCAAGATCATTTATGTGCTCGGTCTCCACCTTACTCTTTACCACCATATTGTCTATGTAAACCTCAATGTTCTTGCCTAGTTGTGGTTCGAACATCTTGGTCGTCATTCTGTGATAAGTAGACCTCACATTCTTTAGCCCAAAGGGCATCACTTTGTAATGATAATTCCTTGTGGGTGTAACGAAAGAAGTTTTCTCCTAATCACCCCGAGCCAAAGGCATCTAGTGGTATCCCTGGAAAGCATCCAAGAAGCTCATCCAAGGATGGCCCGCGGTTGCATCAACCAACTGATCTATCCGAGGCAGGGGGAAAAGATCCTTTGGACAAGCCTTATTTAAGTCTGTGAAATCTACACACACCTGCCATTTCTCACTTTTCTTCTTCACCACCACCGTGTTGTCCAATCACTCAAGGTAAAACACTTCCTTTATGGCCCTAGCCTACTTAAGTTTGAGCACTTCTTCCTTAACAGCACTAGAATGTTCTTTGGATGAGTATCGAGGTGGTTGCTTTTTGAGGAGGACAGATGGATTGACATTTAAATGGTGACAAATGAAGTTCAGATCCACCTCGGGGGCCTCGTAAGCACTCCATGCAAATACATCAATATTTTTTTTGAGAAAACCTATCAACTCTTCCTTCTCCAGAGGAGGTAGCTGAGCTCTGACCTGGAAGAATTTCTCCTCGTCGTTGCCGATAACAATTTTCTCCAATTGCTCACACTTAGCCCTTTCTGCCGCTACCCCTGGAGACAACTCTAAGACCCTTGTTTGCTATAAGTCTCTAGCCGTGGAGGCCGAGGACTCGCCCCTGGCCTAATGTCTAATTGCGGCTACCATGCATTGCCAGGCCATGGATTGGCTTCCCACCAGTTCCTCAACTCGTACACCAAACGGATATTTCACCTTCAGGTGCAGGGTGGAAGGTACAATACCCATGGCGTGAAGCTAAGGCCTTGCCACAATGGTAGTGTAGGGGGAATAAGCGTCTATCATGATGAAGTTCACTTCCACAACCACTGTCCTTTTCTAAACGGGCAGTCAGATTTGGCCTTTTCGAAAGACAATCTTGCTGTCAAACCCTATTAGTGGAAAATCGTAGCGTGTCAGGTCCTCAGATCTCAACTTTAGTCCCTTAAATAAGTCAGGGTACATGATTTCAGCGCTGCTGCCTTGATCCATCAGCACCCTTTTCACATCATACCTTCCTATATTGAGGGTAACTACTAGGGCATCATCGTATGGCTGTAAGGTCCCCACTTTGTCTTCATCGGAAAGCTCAATATTGGTCGGACCTCCACTTTACTCTTTGAATCAGGGGACTTGCCATCTGCAAGTGGCTGAGCCACAGACATTACCCTAGATGGTTGAGAACCAGTCCTTCCCGAGGCAGCCAAGATGACGCTGATTGTACCCAATGGTAGCCTTCTAGAAGAATCCCTCTAAGCCCCTAACCTTGCCTAATCGCCCTGTCTGTTGGCTGATGTAGGAATTACTTCAACTTTCCCGACTTAACTAATTGCCCTAAGTGGCTCCATAAAGTCCTGCAATCCCCAGTAATGTGTCCTCGTTCCTGGTGGTACTGGCAATGAAGACTTTGGTTATGCTTCGCAGGGTCCCCCTATCTTGTTTGGCCATTGAAAATATTGCTCGTTCTTGATTTTTTCCAAGATTTGGTGTACTGGCTATCGGAACACAGTACTAACTACTTGAGTAGTAGTTGATCTAGAATGTCCCACAAAATCTCTCTAAGGTCGGTTGTTATTATATGTATCTGACCTGAAATCCCTTCTGTCTTGAGGGACCACCTTAACCTTCCCATTTCCTTGTTGCTTGTCCTCCTCGACCCGCTTATACTCATCAATGCAATCCATGAGTCGACGCACACTCTTGACCGATTTCTTGGTTAAAGACTTTCTTAGATCATTCTCGGCTAGCGGGCCGACCTTGAAGGTTCTTATAGCCATGTCATCAAAGTCCCTATCTATCTTGTTGAACATCTTCCAATACCTACCGGAGTATGTTTTCAAAGTCTCCCTTTCTCGCACTACCATAGACAGCAAAGAGTCCAAAGGCCGAGGAACCCTGCTGCAAGTCATAAAACAGGCCCCAAATGCCTAAATAAGCTCTTTAAAGGAGTTGATAGAGCCTTTCTTTAGGCCGTCAAACCACCTCATCACCACAGGCCCCAAGTTGGATGGGAACACCTTGTACATCAAGGCCTCGCTCTTGGAGTGCACAACCATTCTTTGGTTGAAGTGGCTTACATGCTTTACGGGATCCGTTCTTCCATTGTACATGGTGAAAGTTGGCTGAGTAAAATGCTGGGGAAGTTTTCCCCTTTTGATTCTATGCGTAAATGGTGATTTGGAGATCTGGTTAAGGGCCTTGCTTATAGCATCATTTCCCAGACCTTTGTATGACGGACTTTTACTCCTCTGTTTGTAGTGACGGTCTTTGTTGTACAAAAAAAAAAAAACACTCACTAGAAGGAGGCCTAGACTTGGGCCTGTGCTACCATCCTCCTCGTCCTCAGAGGAAGGGTCGGAATCTGAGGGAGTCCTTCTTCATCGCTTGTGGCACAGCCTTCTGTGAAGACGGTCTATCTCCAACTACAAGCTTCTTGTATTCTCCTCATGGGAGATGTGACTCCCTCTTTGAGACTAGCTCCTGCTAGTATGCGTGGTGTGCACACTAACCTCATAGTCATTCCTCCGCTCAAGGTTGAGGAACTGATCCTGACGTTGAGAGCCAATAGAATCCTCCCAATCCTGCCCTAATCCTGCCATGGTTGGACGTCGAACTCACTGAAGCTTAAGCTTTCCCACAGATAACGCCAATTTAGGACTATAATTTAAGTCCTAAAGATGAATGGATGAAGGCTCAAAGAGCCCAATACAATAAATTTGTAAAGAGTAGGCTAAAAAGCTAGGCTTCAACAAAGCGGACGACCCCCTTAATGGGCTAAGGATGGTAAGAGAGCAAGGAAAAGTAATAAATAGACAAATGTGATGCACATAAATTCTTCCTTAGCAATGTTTGAGGAGAGTAGTTCTTGAATATATTTCTCCTAGCTTACTTTTTTTTAATCCTACAGTGTTTTCTCTATAGATTTTATGTCCTCTACCCTTTGGAGGGTCTCTCACATTATATAGCTCCCTTCAGGCGATCTTAGCCCTCCATTTATTGATTGTCCAGTCCACCACTCCAGTGCTTGTCCCATTAGACATCTTCCTAAACCCTTTGTAAATTGCGGCAGCCAAGGCAGTACTGTTCAATGGTCTTCTCCATATAAATATAGCCAGAAGGTTTGGTAGGATGCATTGAATGTGGAGGTAGCCACCATCCTGCCAGTCATGTTAGGGCTAACCCCCTCACCGAAGCTTTTTCTCAATAGTAGGACCTCCTCTGGCAATGTGCCACTAACATGGTCTTACTATCCGAGCGTGTGGCCTCCTCAGCACGATAATGGGCTCCTCAGTCATGGATACGACACGTGGCATAGGTAACTTATCTGAATTCTTATGCCCCACAATACCTTTTTTTTGAACTTAAGGAACTTAAATTTTGTCCTATATATATATATATACTTCTTTTTTTTTTTTTTTTGAGAAATAAATATAGAGACATAAGTAGCACACTATGCATGGGCCACACAGACTCGTACTCACATCACACAACGTACACTATATCCCAAGTACTACTCATTCTTTTTATTTTAGTTTTTGAATTAGTGGCCTAACAACTCTTCGTGGTGTCCATATTGTAAAATATGTGTATCAATTATTGGTATTAATATCATTGATTCCTAAGGGTTCCAATTAGTTTAACTGGTAAAGTTTTGGATGATTAAATAAAAGATCTGAAATTCAATTCTCGCCTATACCAAAAACAGATTGGTGTCTTGGTTTAATGACAAAAAGTTATCATCAGAAGTAGACGTCATAAGTTGAAACTCTCTCTCAAAATATATGTGTATATATATAGAAAATGCATCATGGAAACTACTTGAATTTGTTTATAATTATCTTTCTATACTCTCTATGCTTGTAAATTTATGTCAATTAAATTACTAATGTTTAAATTTCATATATATATATATATATTAAGAATCTAATTTTTGTATTTTTAAAATATGGTCAAAGATGTGTTTATGGATTAAATAGTAAATAATATTTAATTGACATAAATTTTGATAAATGTATTTACTTTTAGAACATATAGATCATTTAATCTAACGGTGAGATTTCTTTTCAATAAAAGGTTAGTTTTTTTGAAAGAGTTCAACCAAAAGTTATTAGGTGGCTTCAATCAATAGTTTTTTTTTAATATCTAGTACAATTTTTTTATACTTAGTGCTAATTAAATAGGTAATAGCTTCACCCAATTATAAACACATATACAAGGATATTTCAACTTATTTTTTCCCCATCAAAATAGCTATTCCAAATGAAAGATATATATTTAGTAATAATTATCATCGACTAAGACCCTTGTAACTCAATTGGTATTTTTTTTTTTTTTAGTTCCAATGATAAATAATTAACACATCATTTTAACTTTTAACTAGGAGTATACATCTGTGCCTTGGGATAGAAGCTACGTATAATGTGGGTTAAGTAGACTCCTGTCCACCTCGAACAAAGGTTGGTGTGCCAAGGGATGGGTTTTTGATTTGAATTTTCTTGATGGAGGGTCACGTTTTATGCCAAGGATTGGGCCTGGGTCGAGTAAAAACTGATCCGAAAGAAATGGTCCTTGAGCTATACTACTAGGGGGATGGGCTTTGATACTTTGTCTCCAACACGAGGTATCTCAATAGTTACTGTTTTTACTTTTTACTTTTTTCTTTCTCTTTTCCTTTCTCTTTCTCTTTTTTTTTTTTTTTTAATTAGAAAATAGTAATGCAAATGAAAATGAATCAAAGCTGGATTGAATTTGGGTAATTACAATAATCTAATTTTGTGGAAAAAGTACTTTTTATTTTTTTATTTTTATAGAAAAGTGGAAAAACTACATTAGATACTTGAATTTGTGCTTCTCTGAATCTATAGCACCTAGTGCATCTTCAAAAAAAAATTTACAAAATTTAATAAATTTATATTAGATTGTAAATGGCCAATTTTATGCTAGTGGCCTAGCTACTCAACTTTTTTATTTTTTTTAATTTGTTTATAATATTATTGTCAATTTTTGCCAATAGTCCAAGAAAATGAATCATGGAAATTGCAAATGGAAAAGAAATATTCATTCCCTAGGAAAATGTTATATGATAACGTGCTATAGGTAAGTTCTTATAAGTTCCTCAATTTTTGTATTTACGTATACTATTTAAGATTCAATTAATTTTTCTATTTGTCCTATCTTTCCCTGTTTTTCTTTTTCTTATAAAGTTTTTTATATCTATATTGACATTTTCTATTAGACCTTAATAATTAAAAATTATTTACAAATCAAAGAAATATTATTTATAATATAAATTTATAATATGATTAGAATAAATTTCTAAAGTCTAAAAACATAGACTAATCTGTTAAAGGTGCAACATCACATAATAATACAATCCCATAATAATCTCAACTTTATCCAAGCATATGGCATAGATGGATTAAACGCATTATTTGATGAGTTAATACTTACTGATATTAATTTCATATTGATAATGAAATATATCATGGTTCATATTTTATGCGAAATTTCATTGTCACCCAATTTCCCAAATTGAAGTCATGCCAATGCCATAACTAAACATCAGTACCAATTAGAGAAAAACATGAAAAAACCGAAACGAAGACATCATTACTATTATCAATATCATGTGATTATTACCTAAGCTCAAACCATCTCAGACATGCATTTTTATTCAACATTTCCGAGGGTTTCTTATAACATGTTACACTAGTACAAATTTATATTATTAGCAGTACCTTCTGGAGAAATGAAATGGGGAAAGAAGCCCAGAAGAATCTTTGGCAGCCCAACGAAAAGCCTGAGTGAGAGACCTGAGTGAGAGCAAGGTCCGCCGTCGCCGCCGTTGCCGTAGAGTTCCCAAGACTTCGCCGACGAGAGAGATCGAGAACTCCACTTGCCGTTCGAGCTTCCAAAGCAGAAGAGAAACTTCCACCGCCGACAACACTCCTCCGCTGCAACGGGTTTTCTGCCACCGCCGGTTTGAGGGTTTGGGCTTTGTGTGAATGTGTGAAGGAGAGGGAGAGGGTTTGGGCGATCTGGTTTGAGAGTGAGAAGTGAGTGAAATTAAAATGGTTTTAGGTTTTAGAAATGATTTTAACTGGAGTTGTGAAAAATTTTTAAATGGTACTCGAGCTTCCCAAGCTCGAGTACTGTTTTGAATTTTTTAAATCCAATTGCGAGTAGCAATTGGCGCCAGTACAGATCAATACCCGAGTTTAGTGAACTCGGGTACCTCATTGAACAGTACTCGAGCTCCCTAAGCTCGAGTACTATTTGAAATTTCTGACTCAGCTGCCATGTCAGCGTGCCACGGTGGAAGTCAAAAAACATAGTACTCGAGTTTGCCAAACTCGAGTACTTAAAAAGATGGTACTTCCCTAATTATTTCCGAAACAGTGTTTTTGGGCCAAATTTTTCCAAAATTAATGGTAATGGGCCATTTTGGCCAGGTATCTCAATAGTTACTGTTTTTACTTTTTTCTTTTTTCTTTCTCTTTTCCTTTCTCTTTCTCTTTTTTTTTTTTTTAAAAAAAAAAAATAGAAAATAGTAATGCAAATGAAAATGAATCAAAGCTAGATTGAATTTGGGTAATTACAATAATCTAATTTTGTGGAAAAAATAATTTTTATTTTTTTATTTTTTATAGAAAAGTGGAAAAACTACATTAGATACTTGAATTTGTGCTTTTCTGAATCTATAGAACCTATTGCATCTTCAAAAAAAAATTTACAAAATTAATAAATTTATATTAGATTGTAAATGGCCAATTTTATGCTAGTGGCCTAGCTACTCAACTTTTTTTATTTTTTTTAATTTGTTTAAATATTATTGTCAATTTTTGCCAATAGTCCAAGAAAATGAATCATGGAAATTGCAAATGGAAAAGAAATATTCATTCCCTAGGAAAATGTTATATGATAACGTGCTATAGGTAAGTTCTTATAAGTTCCTCAATTTTTGTATTTACGTATACTATTTAAGATTCAATTAATTTTTCTATTTTTCCTATCTTTCCCTGTTTTTCTTTTTCTTATAAAGTTTTTTATATCTATATTGACATTTTCTATTAGACCTTAATAATTAAAAATTATTTACAAATCAAAGAAATATTATTTATAATATAAATTTATAATATGATTAGAATAAATTTCTAAAGTCTAAAAACATAGACTAATCTGTTAAAGGTGCAACATCACATAATAATACAATCCCATAATAATCTCAACTTTATCCAAGCATATGGCATAGATGGATTAAACGCATTATTTGATGAGTTAATACTTACTGATATTAATTTCATATTGATAATGAAATATATCATGGTTCATATTTTAAAAAAAAAAAAAAGAGATTTTATTATGTGTTAAATAAATGAGTTTTACTTTATCTTGGGTAGTGTGATACATGTAACATGGTGAAGAAAACCTAAAATATAACTTTCAATTTTGATAATGGTGTTCACACACACACAAATGTTAACTATCTACCATGTGAAAAACGGTTAACAAAAAGTGAAGTCTCAAGCTGTTAGGAGAAATTGATTGTTAATGATGATTTTAACTTTTTTTTTGGTGTTGTGTTATTTTTAATTAATATATTGTTATAATAAGGGTTAATTGCAATTAATTCACTTGTGATTTGGCCTCGGGGGTGTTGCACAGGCAATGCACGACGAGGCTTCCTATGGCTGTATATGTCTGGTTGGCATTCGTATATACTAAGGGACTGCCCACACCGGGCATGAAAGAGTAGTTTCACGGCGAATACAAATCATCTGTATCACTTTTTATATACCATTCTATAATCCACCAATCACAATGTGCCATGTTTTGATTTTATTTTCCTTATAAAATAATTAAAGTTTAAAATAGAAAGCAATTATACACATGAAAGTAGTGATTCGTTAAACATAGAGTGGTATATAAAAAGTGATACAAAGGATTTGTATTCTGTCATAGCACGATCCATACCAGCAGTGGCTAGTTCCACTCCATCCTACTGACCATTTATTATCGTTTAGTTTTGTTTGTTCTTCGTTTTCCGTTGATTCAAGAAGTTATATTTCTTCTTCGATCAAGGTGTCGAGGATCTTTAGAATTTGACGAAAAGAATCTCTAAATATTTGAACAGGAACTTGAGAGACAATAATATTTACGCGCGTGAAATATTACTGTCAAAGCTAAGGCAATGCTCGTGAAACCAAAAGCTTATAGGCTGAGCTTTATATTCCAATTCAAAATTCCTTGGACGAATCACATATCAAGTAGGAATTCGAGCTTGAATTGATTTTCTTAGTACGTTTAAGGTCTACTTCATGGCTAGCCTAACCTAGGGACAAAATGGGCTTTTGCCCTTTTTAGGCAAATTATATAGGGAAATGCCCCCCTTCCCAAACTAAATAGAAAAATGCCCCTCTTTTAAAACTTGATTTTTGATAAATCGAGTTAGGCCCTATAGTGGCGTGTTTAAGGAGCTTATAGTGACGTTTTAAGGACCTATAGTAACATTTTTTAAACTTGGCTTCAATGAAATCGAGTTATAGGCAATGAAATCGACTAGTGGCATTTTTTTACCTATAACTCGATTTCTTTGAAGTCGAGTTAAAAAACATCACTATAGGTCCTTAAAACGTCACTATAGGCTCCTTAAAACGTCACTATAGGGCTTCAAAATTTTTTTTTTCTTAACTCAATTTATCAAAAATCGAGTTTTAAAAGAGGGGCATTTTCATATTTAGTTTGGGAAGAGAGGCATTTCCCTACATAATTTGCCCGAAAAGGGCAGAAGCTCATTTTGTCCCCTAACCTAGTCTTCGATTACACCACATTTATATTAGACGGACTCTCACATATTTGCAATTACAAATGTGATTCAAATCTAACCACCAAAGAAAAAAAAGGGTGATTTTGTTGCAAATATTTGATTTGTTTTGGGTCAGGGAACTTTACAAAAACAAATCACAAACTCGCAACGTGTTTATTTATTTATTTTTTTTCATTTTAAAATTTGATTATTTTATATTAAAAATCAATACAAATATATAACAAATTATGATTGGTGAAACATAAAATGAAACACAAAATATGGAAAAAATAATTTGTATCGTGCACAATAATATTTGTACTCGCAGTACTGCTGAATTTGCTGATCAACTGTGAACATAGAAATGACACCATAAAATTCTACCATATTCAACAGCAGCTGACTAAACCAATGGCAAAGTTCGTACTTTTATAATTTTTATGTATATTTGTGATTCTTCACAACCGTCAAGTATACTTGCATGAGTACAATTTATTACAAATAAACATGTAAAGAGGGTATTCCAAAAGTGATCATATTGTAATTTCAAAAAGAAGATAACAATATAGTATTAGAATATGTCCAGTTGAATTCATCCTACCATTCATTTATAAAAAGAAAACATATATGGTTAGCATTATACGTGAAAAATACTAATATAAAAAATACCTTTGTACAAAACATGTGATTTAATTAAAATATGAATTCGAGTACATTATGATGAGATATTTGAGGCCAATAGACTAAATCTGTTCAATTTATAGTGTATTATATGATTACAGACAGAGCTAAATGCATTGATTTACTGCTTAAGAAAGTCAATTAATTTGGAAAATGTTTTACTTTTGATAAAATTTAATATATCATAACTATTTCATAAGTCAAGTGGATTTTCTTTATAGTAAATAATGTCTCTTTTTTAGGATTATGAACTTCTAAGAGAGTTAAAATGTAACTAATAAGTTATTATTCAGTGATTATTGAATAGCTCATCTCAACTCATGATGAGGATTAAATTGGCATTCCCATGAACATAAGAAGAGCTATTATCCAAAGTCATGATATATAAAAAATGAAGCTTCAATTTAAAAAGGTCAGTAAAAATGTAACTGTAGGGTCTAGATTTGTAGGCCAAGTCCAAAAGATTTGGAGTATGAGCCCAATAAGCCCAATACAATGAATTTGTAGAGCGTGGGTGAAAGAGCTAGACTGATTGTAAATGAAACAACGTTCAACAGATGTTTTATAGAACAATAAGTGTAATGAACAAACTTGAAACTTAAATGAATTCATGGCCGAAGAGACAAACTTTTGTATATATCACTCTTCCAATTCTCATAGACTTTTTTCCTCCTCCCCCCTCTATAAGAGGTCCCTTACATTTATATAGTGTTCTTTTAAATTATCTTAATCGTCCACTTGTCTTCATCTAAACGTTCACTTGAGTACCCGTCCCATCAGGTAACTTCGTCGGTTCTCCACGGGTGGCAGTAGTTGAGATTGTACTATTCAGAGGTCTTCTCCACATTAATGCTGCAAGAAAAGTTGCTGCAGTGCATTTAATGCGGTGGTAGCAGCTTTTCCTTTAGATATTTCTTTGTTCTTATCATCTCCATACATGCCCGAAATTTATCCTTATCATTGGAATCGCTAGGAAGGTCACTCGAACCTCCCAGGTACTGGCTTAACTAAGATTCTTTATATCCGAGGATGAAATACTCTTCGAACTACTGATGCGCTCTTCGGACTATGTCCCTCAATCATTTCCAAGTATATCTCCCCCACCTAGGGTCTTTCTCAATCGCCTATTTCTCTTCAGACAAACTTTAGTCTTCAAATAGGGCCTTAAGCCCAATACATGAATTTGGGCTTTTATCTTCACAGTAACTAATAAGTATTTTTTATTATTTTTTT
Organism: Quercus suber; assembly: GCF_002906115.3. NCBI lineage: Eukaryota > Viridiplantae > Streptophyta > Magnoliopsida > Fagales > Fagaceae > Quercus > Quercus suber. The sequence goes on along the minus strand of NW_027069903.1, from coordinate 317,245 downwards.
TTGGTGTAATGAGGATTTTTTTTTTTTTTTTGAGAATCGTGTAATGAGGAATTAATACTATAGCAAACACAACAAGGACAAAAGGGGCTTCTGCCATTTTCAGGAAAATTAAATAGGAAAATGCCCACCTTTTCAAACTAATTAGGGAAATACCCTTCTTTTGAAAATCGAGTTTCTCAAAATCGATTTAGGCCCTATAGCGGCGTTTTTAAGGAGCATATAGTGACGTTTTAAAGACCTATAGTGACGTTTTTTAACTTGACTTTAATAAAATCGAGTTATAGGCAATGAAATCAACCTATAGTGGCATTTTTTTACCTATAACTCGATTTCTTTAAAGTTGAGTTAAAAAACGTCACTATAGGTTCTTAAAACGTCACTATAGGCTCCTTAAAACGCCATTATAGAGCTTTAGAATTTTTTTTTTCTAACTCGATTTATCAAAAATCAAGTTTTAAAAGAGGGGCATTTCTCTATTTTGTTTGAAAAAGGGAGCATTTTCCTATTTAATTTGCCCAAAAAGGGCAGAAGCCCCTTTTGTCCAACACAACAAAGATAAAAATATCAAGTTATATTTTTATAAATAGAATAAAACACAAAAACCACCTCAAGATTTGGGCTAATATTGGGTATTGCCAAAACTTTTTTTAAAATATCTAATGGTGGTATGTGCATTTCTATATTAAGTGACTTCAACTTTAAGGAACGGTTTTTCACCATGGTCACAATGTATTTTTATATATTTTTTAATTTAAAGTTGTGATTCTTCAAAACTGTTAGATATTTCAATATTAAGTGACTTCAAATTAAAGCAATGTCTTTTCACTGTGATCGCAATGTATTTTTATAATTCTTATGTAAACTTGTGATTTTTCACAATTGTCATGTATACTTGCATGAGTACAATGTAATTCTCACAAAATAAAAGTTGGACGTTCTAAATGTCATAATATTTTTGTAGGGGTGTAGATCTGAGTCCACCTCGAAGGCTCAGCCCAAGGAAGAAAACCAAGAAGCCCCCTCCGCGGTAAGAGCCCAACCTAAGTACCAACGAGGGACAAAGGAGACCCACTGTTGGGAAGAGACCACCTGAGGACAACACCGAGGTGATGAAGCCTTTTTTTTTTTTTTTTTTGTTTGGAGAAGAAGATTCATTCTAGACTTGCATGAGAATCTCTTTGCATTGGTTAGGTTACTTTTTTTTCATCAATCTGCTTCTCAAAAACATTAAAATTGAAATTAAAAAATAATAATAATAACTAATCAATCTAAAGTGCATGCATTTGAATTGAGCCCTATCACCGCCTATTCCTACAACATTTTACTAAGCCACGTCTTAAACTTTTTTTTTTCTTTGTTTCAGTAATTTGCGTCTTTGACATAAATCGAAACTTGAGAGAGAAAGAAAAGTCAACAATTTCAGCTAATAACCTAATAAGCTCATTTTTTTAACAGTACGTAGTTGCGTAAATAGATACATACATTCTCCTTGCTTTCATACTCTATTTATTTATTTATTAAAAAAAAAAAAAAAGATTGGATAAGTTATAATGTTTATTGACCGTGACTTTAGGCACCATGTTAGCCTTTCATTCTTTCTCAGAAAGTTATGATATTTCGGAACAGATAGTAAGAAGAGAAGATGCATCTTATCTATGCTTGATTTCGAAGTATAAATTCTTTTAATATACCAATCAGATTAGAGAGGAATAACCTAGGAGCATGACTCTTTTTCATGCTTGGTTTCCAATGTATAAATTTCTTTTAATAGACCAATCAAATTAGGTAAGAATGACCCAATATTATGTTTGAATATACTTGGATTTTGAGTGGTCCAAACGACCTAGCTTTTTAACCATTATTGGTTGAAACTTGTGTTAGGACTAGGAGTGACATGTGAGAAGTGAGAACGCACGGGATCAACGGAATCAACCATCGACTGAGAAAAGGAGCAGCTGGCTACTTTTCTAGCATCTCTTTTCACTACTGTCAAATGTCTATGGAATATATATATATTTTTTAATTTCTTTTAATGCAAGTTCTGATAAGTTTATCGTTAATTTACATTTTTTTCCCTATACCTTCAATGATTGCAAAATTTCAAGATTATCTGAGATCAATAAAATTGTTTAATTTATTAAATACGAGTTTATGGATTAAATAATATATAATATTCGATTGGCACAAACTATGGCATGCACATTAATAACATCGAGAAGATGTATTCAAATAGTGGGATTTTAAAAATAGTAATTTAATAAAATAATTTCTAAATAATTCAATAAAATTATTTAAAATTAATAGGTAGTATAATATTGGTTGAAATTATACTAGATATAACTAAATAATGTTATGACACAATTACTAAAGTTGTTAAAAGTGAGTGGTTTACAACACTAACATGTGTGGATCCATTATTTTTCTCCATTACTCATAATTGATCACTTTAATAACAGTAAAAAACAAAAATTTGTAAATAAATTGTATACGTACGTAGGATTATTTGGTGTAACTTGATCCTAATCTAATATAAATTAGTACTGCATAATATGAATTTTTTTTTTTTTTTTTTATAATTTTGATGAGGATATGAAATCTACGTAAGTAATAATTGATGATGTAATTTATGCCATGTATATGAACTATATAATTATTTAAAAATTTCCTAGTTGAGATTTCAAAAATTTTAATATAAAATTTCTTTATAAATGTAAGGGATTCTAATCACAAAGGTAGACTGAGTAAAGTTGACACAATACAAATTTACTTATTTTCTTCTGCCCAAATTAGATAGGTAATGGGCTCACCCCACTTATTATATAAGTTGTTCAATGGATAACCCAAAAAATAATAATAATAATAATAATAATAATAATAATCACAACATTTTTACAATAGTTGAGATGTATCATAAGTCAAAATAAAATAAATATTAATATACACGTATCTACAACTATTATGAGCATTATAAAAATATTGTGACATTTTATTATAAAGCTGAAACCAAAAAAATATCATTCGCGTGAGGCTAGTATTGTTTTAAGATTTCATCGATGATGCCAAAAATATTATAACTTAATTAGTTGACAAATTTTTTTTTTTTTTTTTGTGTGTTTTTAAGATATTCAGGGTATACAAAATCGTTTCTTTTTTCCCTTCTTTTGGTAGCATCATGATTTTATAAAATTCTCCTACAAATTTATGAAAACTTTGGTTGTTCTAGTCTCTTCTCTTCTTTCTTTCTTGAAGTGGATTGACAACCAAAAAAGAGTCAAGTCGTAGAGCTTATTCTTTTTTTTTTTTTTTTGAGAAAGTTATTCTTGTTTCTCATATTATTGCATTTTTCTATTCTGTAGTAACCACGGGTGTGACCTATACGAGTCACATGCTATCACAGCATTACACAACGTTTCAATTGCTTCTATTTACCGATCACTTCAGGGGTGCATGATAGTATCAACTAATAGGTAAATGTTTAACGAGATCCATTCATGCTATTTTCATATCGATGGGGTTTTTATTTTTTCCCAAATCTAAAAGATTGTGGTCAAAATCAATATACTTGTTTGCCTTACTGCATGCACCAGTGCAAAAGTCATGCATGGTCACGGATAGTTCCATTCATCCACCACCATGAAAACAAGAAGTGAATTGGAGATTTAGGTGGGAAATGGTTCAAACTCCAGAGTTAGCATCATGTTATAACTGTTTAAAAAAAAAAAAAAAAAAATAGGTGTCTTGTATTTCATCTACTAGAAGAGAACTTTTCAAGTATCAAATTACGAGATTTTAAAGTCCTAGATAAAATGGAAGCAGTTCACCTTTACATAGGTGCTTAATGGTGCGCTTGGAATCCAACTTTAAAAAAAAACCATAAACCACAGCACTTTAAGTTGAAAGCAAGTACGTTCAAAGTCACATAAAGATGTAAACGAATTACCACCCAGTGAAAGATGGATGACTCTATAATTTATTTTAATATTTTTCTCCTAAAATAGTTTATTTATGAATAAAAACATTTGGTTTTATTCATAGAGTTCCAATTAAATAATTAATTACCTAACAAAGGGGGAAAAAAAAGGACATATCAGTATATCACAATATAAGGTATAAATGGTGGAGCATAAACTGAAATATTAAGAGTGGAACCGAAAATTTGTATTCCTTATTTATCATTAAACCTTTTTAAATCATAGATGGAGATGCTTTATTAAACATATATAGCCCTTAGTAAGGTTTCTGGCCAACATAGTTGCCAGGAGGATCATAGTTGCAACCAATGAAAGTCCCTCCATTGTTGCACCTCACTTTAGCACATCCTAGACGAACTGAGTTGCGCCAAACCACCTGGGTATAGTGCAGACACTCCCCACCAACACAAGAGTTAGAGTTGTAGTCGTAGTTGGCTTTCTCGTTGACCCACATCTTCACTGCATCTGTGCCTGAGAGGTCAGCGCTGCCCCATGCAATATGCGAAATTTCATTGTCACCCAATTTCCCAAATTGAAGTCATGCCAATGCCATAACTAAACATCAGTACCAATTAGAGAAAAACATGAAAAAACCGAAACGAAGACATCATTACTATTATCAATATCATGTGATTATTACCTAAGCTCAAACCATCTCAGACATGCATTTTTATTCAACATTTCCGAGGGTTTCTTATAACATGTTACACTAGTACAAATTTATATTATTAGCAGTACCTTCTGGAGAAATGAAATGGGGAAAGAAGCCCAGAAGAATCTTTGGCAGCCCAACGAAAAGCCTGAGTGAGAGACCTGAGTGAGAGCAAGGTCCGCCGTCGCCGCCGTTGCCGTAGAGTTCCCAAGACTTCGCCGACGAGAGAGATCGAGAACTCCACTTGCCGTTCGAGCTTCCAAAGCAGAAGAGAAACTTCCACCGCCGACAACACTCCTCCGCTGCAACGGGTTTTCTGCCACCGCCGGTTTGAGGGTTTGGGCTTTGTGTGAATGTGTGAAGGAGAGGGAGAGGGTTTGGGCGATCTGGTTTGAGAGTGAGAAGTGAGTGAAATTAAAATGGTTTTAGGTTTTAGAAATGATTTTAACTGGAGTTGTGAAAAATTTTTAAATGGTACTCGAGCTTCCCAAGCTCGAGTACTGTTTTGAATTTTTTAAATCCAATTGCGAGTAGCAATTGGCGCCAGTACAGATCAATACCCGAGTTTAGTGAACTCGGGTACCTCATTGAACAGTACTCGAGCTCCCTAAGCTCGAGTACTATTTGAAATTTCTGACTCAGCTGCCATGTCAGCGTGCCACGGTGGAAGTCAAAAAACATAGTACTCGAGTTTGCCAAACTCGAGTACTTAAAAAGATGGTACTTCCCTAATTATTTCCGAAACAGTGTTTTTGGGCCAAATTTTTCCAAAATTAATGGTAATGGGCCATTTTGGCCAGGTATCTCAATAGTTACTGTTTTTACTTTTTTCTTTTTTCTTTCTCTTTTCCTTTCTCTTTCTCTTTTTTTTTTTTTTAAAAAAAAAAAATAGAAAATAGTAATGCAAATGAAAATGAATCAAAGCTAGATTGAATTTGGGTAATTACAATAATCTAATTTTGTGGAAAAAATAATTTTTATTTTTTTATTTTTTATAGAAAAGTGGAAAAACTACATTAGATACTTGAATTTGTGCTTTTCTGAATCTATAGAACCTATTGCATCTTCAAAAAAAAATTTACAAAATTAATAAATTTATATTAGATTGTAAATGGCCAATTTTATGCTAGTGGCCTAGCTACTCAACTTTTTTTATTTTTTTTAATTTGTTTAAATATTATTGTCAATTTTTGCCAATAGTCCAAGAAAATGAATCATGGAAATTGCAAATGGAAAAGAAATATTCATTCCCTAGGAAAATGTTATATGATAACGTGCTATAGGTAAGTTCTTATAAGTTCCTCAATTTTTGTATTTACGTATACTATTTAAGATTCAATTAATTTTTCTATTTTTCCTATCTTTCCCTGTTTTTCTTTTTCTTATAAAGTTTTTTATATCTATATTGACATTTTCTATTAGACCTTAATAATTAAAAATTATTTACAAATCAAAGAAATATTATTTATAATATAAATTTATAATATGATTAGAATAAATTTCTAAAGTCTAAAAACATAGACTAATCTGTTAAAGGTGCAACATCACATAATAATACAATCCCATAATAATCTCAACTTTATCCAAGCATATGGCATAGATGGATTAAACGCATTATTTGATGAGTTAATACTTACTGATATTAATTTCATATTGATAATGAAATATATCATGGTTCATATTTAAAAAAAAACAACCATAAACCACAGCACTTTAAGTTGAAAGCAAGAACGTTCAAAGTCACATAAAGATGTAAACGAATTACCACCCAGTGAAAGATGGATGACTCTATAATTTATTTTAATATTTTTCTCCTAAAATAGTTTATTTATGAATAAAAACATTTGGTTTTATTCATACAGTTCCAATTAAATAATTAATTACCTAACAAAGGGGAGAAAAAAAGGACATAAGAGTATATCACAATATATGGTATAAATGGTGGAGCATAAACTGGAATATTAAGAGTGGAACCGAAAATTTTTATTCCTTATTTATCATTAAACCTTTTTAAAATCATAGATAGAGATGCTTTATTAAACATATATAGCCCTTAGTAAGGTTTCTGGCCAACGAAGTTGCCAGGAGGATCATAGTTGCAACCAATGAATGTCCCACCATTGTTGCACCTCACTTTAGCACATCCAAGACGAACCGAGTTGCGCCAAACCACCTGAGTATAGTGGCCACACTGCCCTCCAACACAAGAGTTAGAGTTGTAGTCATAGTTGGCTTTCTCGTCGACCCACATCTTCACTGCGTCTGTGCCTGAGAGGTCAGCGCTGCCCCATGCAATGTTTTCACCATATTTTCCACCGGAGTGCACAAGATTGCAATCTCCAATACGCTGATTAGCATAGTTCTGTGCATATGCCGCTACAGTGTCATCCCAAGTCAGAGATGGAACACCCACGTCTGCACGGGCTGCATTGTGGGCATTAAGGTAGTCTTCTTTGGAGTCTTGGGCAAGGGTGAGATGGACTAGGGTTAAGCCCATGAGAAAAACAAAAGCTAGTGAAATCTTGCACAACCCCATTTTAGTGCAAAGCAAAATCTTAAGTGATTGGTGGTGAAATAAGGTTTGTGCATGAGGTATATATAGGGAATTAGGGATATACGTAGTGTGAAAAATGGTGTGATGAACGTTGGAAATAATGGTTGAATGTTCAAAAGCACAATGTGTAAAACGTTAGAGGAACTAGAAGGACCAAAACAACCCTTGAATAGTATTTGCTAATGACGGAATAACTATAATTCGTTTGTTATCCAAATTACTGACAGTTAAAATATTTCATTTGAAGAAAGCATAATATATATATATATATATATATTTTTTTTTTTTTTGAGAAGGAGAACGAAAGCATAATGACTTCTATGTAGATAATGAAATTCCATTCGATTTTCAGTCTTAACCATTGACTTTGACTATAAACAAGAATATACTTTGGGCTGCCCGGTTCTCTAGAGACTAGAAACAAATGGTGGTAGCAAACATTTGAATTTTCAAGTTGAAATAACATAGCATCACGTAAAGTCATAAGATATTATTCTTAAAAGGCAACTGATTATGTATTTAATATATTACATCCATTAATTTTAAAAAAAAAATACTTTTGCTACATGTTCAAGACCAACAACAAACAAAATTATTTACAGTCTAAGTTTACCAAAAAAACTCTCAACTTGTTTTTTTTTTTTTTTTTTTTTTTGATACGTTGATGGTTGGAATTAGGGGAATTTCTATTGAATATAACAAAAGATGTGACTAGCTGAACTAAAAAACTTCTGACAAAAAAGTCTCTAACTCCAAAGGATATTGATTAATGTTTGTCAAGGTATATGATTTTTAAAATGAGCGTTAAAGTATATGTTTTGTGATATATTGGAGCAAAATCAATGCATTTACCGGTTATTACCTCGTAGAGTCATAGCTAGTCATACTTTTTGACCTGCATAAAATCTTACCTAGGAAGTCTGTCTAATAGTAATAAGAAAATAACAGCGCATTTTGTTGCAGAAAATGAGCCGAGTCTGCTGTAAACAAATTCTACTAGATAGGGAAAAGATACCCCCCGTGATTAGGGATTTTGACAAATCTTCAAAGATACCCTCCTATGATTTGGAGTGGATTTCACTTAATTGGTAAAGTTATTTGTTGTTGAATAAGAGGTTTAGAGTTTAATATCCGCATACACAAAAAACAATGTGTGGGTTTAGATACAAAGGTTAGTTGCGGTGCGTTTTTCAGCTTCATGTTTTCTCTTTTTTTTTTTTGTTTTTTTTTTTTTTGCCGCACTTGTTGACTTTGGGGGACAAAATTCACTATGCGTGTACTGTGCGTGCACTGTTCACGCATTGTTTACGCACTATTCACACAATATTTAATATTAAAAGTGGGTCCCACAATACTATTCACACATTTAAAAATTATTTTGCTACAGTGTTTTCAACAACAATCAGTTTTTATCAACTTTCAGCAACAATAAGTGCTATCCAAATGAACCCAATGAGTGTATTGGTTCAGAGATTTTTTTTTTTTTTTTTTTTAAAAGCTTGGTCAAGCTTTTTGTGACCAACCCATTGATAGGACCAAGCTTTTTAAGAGGTTCGAAGATTTATTTATTTATTTTTTAATTTACTTTGTTAATTTCTGACGTGGTATTTTAGTTTTTAAAAAGCTGAGGTGGAGTCTGCCATGTCAGCAGTTTGTAAAATGTTTGTAGAATAATTTGAGTCTGTAGCATTACTCAAAAACAATTAGTGTATTGGTCTTATAATAATAAAAATAAATTGATAACTATTAGTTTTTGTAATTGTATTAGGAAAATTTTTGTTATATATGTGAACATTTGCTTTTTTTCTTCACTCAATTACTCTCCTGTCCCGTACCCCTTGTCTAAGTTTGTTTTTAGAATCACCCTTTATCTTATTTTATTTTATTTTTTATCATTTTTTTTTTTTTTTTGAGAATGTCTCTCTCTAATTGTTTATTAGTGTTAATATTTGCTACCCACAAATTGAATGGCCCACACCCCCAATCCCCACTTAACAAATAACACATTAAAAGCACATTCAAATTCAACCACTCCACTTATATATTCGTTCAAAAGTATAAATTAATTGAGAAGTGTTATGTTCCAATATTTTCACAAGTGTGGTGTCCAAAGGATTTTCACAACAAATCTTAGATGGTAAGTTGTTATTGATTCTAATTTGAAACCACTACTGAAATTGCTTTTTTCTCAACAATAACAGTCAATAACAATTTTTTTTTTTTTTTTTTGAGAATGTCTCTCTCTAATTGTTTATTAGTGTTAATATTTGCTACCCACGAATTGAATGGCCCACGCCCCCAATCCCCACTTAACAAATAACACATTAAAAGCACATTCAAATTCAGCCACTCCACTTATATATTCCTTCAAAAGTATAAATTGATTGAGAAGTGTTATGTCCCAATATTTTCACAAGTGTGGTGTCTAAAGGATTTTCACAACAAATCTTAGATGGTAAGTTGTTATTGATTCTAATTTGAAACCACTACTGAAATTACTTTTTTCTCAACAATAACAGCCAATAACAACTTGCTAATTAAGATTTTTTATGAAAGTGTTGTGAAAATACTGTGAACATAACATTACTTATAACTTTATTTGTAATGACAGATTGTTAAGAAAGTCATATTCAAGCTTATATAAGTTGGGCTTAAAAAAATTATAATCACATATTAAAATTTTTATTCTAGAAAAGCACATGCTTTCCGTTAGGCAGTTATCCAAGGAGACCACCAATCACGGGAAACACAATGACCATGACTTTAGGACCGGATGTGGTGACATCAAACATTTAAAAATAGATTTTATTTTTCTTTGCATTCAATTTCATAATTTACTGACTTGTACCACTTTCCATTGATTTCTCATATAAATCATCAAATTAAGTGTAGAAATGATTATGTCCCACAAGAGAAGTTAAAGTAAATTCACTGCTTGTGAAAAAAATATCACTTTTTTTTTTCTTCTTTTCAGTAGGAAACAACAAATATCACTTTCTAAGAGCCTTAGGATACACGCCATGCTAAAAAAATAAAATAAAATGCATTGTCGGTAATACATGATTGATACCAAACCTTTTATATATATATATATATATGTATGTATGTAGGTATGTATATTCCTCATTTACAGAATTACAGTTGAAAAAGTTTACTAAGTTTTCAATAAACTATCACTACAAGTTATGGTATCAAATCATAATCACATGTAAAATTTGTGATTTGTTTTATTTTATTTTATAGATATAATAGAATTCATTGATATCATTCACATTTGTTACAGGTTTAAGCAAACAAATTATAAATTATAATATCCAAACAGGCTTCTTATAAATTTTTATACGTGTAGTCTCTCATCCACTTTTTAAGAACTGTGGTTCAAACCTTAATGCAATTTGCTGCTGAAACAATCAAGCTATATATATATATATATTCTAAAAAATTAAGTTAAACAATTGTACTCCCTGTGGCGTTTATAGGATAAGGCAATTGATTGAGAGCTAACTATATATAAGTCTATAACTGATTGTCTAATCGATTTCCTCTGCCCTCTAAATCTAAAAATTAGAAGTACTCTGTTGTCCCCTCTTCCCCCACTCTTCAAAGGTTCAATGTAACTTCTTCTTCTTTTTTCATTTTTCTCTACAATGCCTTATAAGAATTTGGGCTTACCTAACAAACTCTAGCAACGACAGTACCATAGGATAAGAAGCAAATCAAAGCTAAGGCAATGCTCGTCAAACGAAAAGTTTATAGGCTGTGCATTATATTCCAATTCAAAACCTTGGACGAATCACATATCAAGCAGGAACTTGAGCTTGAATTGATTTTCTTAGTACGTTTAAGGTTAATTGAAAGGTTAGCCTAACCTGTTAGTAACCTAGTGACTATACGGTATACCACATTTATATTAGACGAACTCTCACATATTTGCAATTGCTAATGTGATTCAAATCCGACCACGCAAAAAAACAATAATAATAATCATAATAATAATAATAAAAAGATGGTTTTGATGCACATATTTGACTTGTGGTGGGTTGGGAAAATATACAAATGCAAATCACAAACTACCACGTGTTTGATTTTTTATTTTTTATTTTTTCATTTTAAACTTTAGTTATTTTATAAGGAAATTCAACACAAATATATAATAAGTTATGATTTGTGAAACATAAAATGAAACACAAAAAGTGAAATAGATGATTTGTATCGTGGACAATTATATATGTACTTGCAGTAGTGCTGAATCTGTCGATCAACCGTGAACAAAGAAATGGCTCCATAAAATTCTACCATATTGGACAACGGCTGACTGAACCAATCGCAAAGTTCATATAGAAAGAATAAGACATACGTTGTCGTAAATGGCAAGATTTGCCAAGAACAAGTGCTCTTAGAAATGGAATTAATGATTACCATATCTCCTTATATTCCTACTGAAGAGGGTGAAAATTAGAGGTGACGGATCCATGTAGAGGGACTTGATAGTGCTAGACAGATTTGCTCATATTGGATGGATCCTATGCGAACGGATATAGGGTGGACGGATCAAAGGGTCATGTGGCGCTTAACTGATCATTATGTGGTCTCTAAGAAATCCTAAATGGAAACGACTTGCATCTCACGATAAACCCTAGTCTATAGAGTCCCAATATGAATAGAATTCTAACATTATGAGGATTCTGGGATATGCGCACTTCAATGGAGATCTTCCTTCTAAGGAAAATACTTGTTACGCAAGTCTTAGGAGTTTGGCTTTACACTACTATAAAAGCCCAAAGACCCTCAGAAAACATGTACGCATAACTCCCCCAGCTCTAGCACTCTAGAGTTGTAGAAAGGTTTTTTTGACATAACCTTCGGAGGGTCTTCGGTCGGTACCACATCAGTACTCTCCTAGGGTTTTTTCTTTGTGTTGTGTAGGGATTGTTTTGAGCGTACGAGGACTATGTGACTTACTGTTGATTTTTCGGCATCATCAGTTGACACCGTTTATGGGAACTTCGTGCGATTCATAGGCCACACTATCGTTTCCCGGACAAAGAGTTGCATGGTGCTCACTCGCTTGATAGCAACTACCAACGACATTCAAGGAGACAAACCACCCATGACTGCCCTCGAGAGACAGGTTCAGACTCTCGCCACTGACATGGAACGCCTCACCAAACAAAACTGCAACCTAGAGGAGCAGCTGCGCTAGAAAAACACAGCACTGAATACCCAAAAGGAAGATCAAGAAGGAACCAATGCTGAAAGAAGGAACCAAGAGAAGCCGGAAGGCAGCAACGCACCAAATAGGCAAGAAAGATCAAGAAGGAACCAATGCTGAAAGAAGGAACCAAAAGAAGCCGAAAGGCAGCAACGCACCAAATAGGCAAGAAGGACAGGATACCAGCTATCCTTTCGACTTAGATACAACTCCCTCTCAAATAGTCGCAGAGATGCAGATGATGAAAGAGTGGATGGAACTTATGATGAACGCCCTCAGGGTACGAATATCTAGTGACCTAGACGACCTGGTCCACCAAACCGACTCACCCTTTACCACATATGTCTCATCCTTCCCCCTTCCGCCAAAGTTTTGCATGCTGCTGGTAGAAAGATATGACAGAGCCAAGGACCCCTTAGATCACCTAGAATCTTTCAAGACCCTGATGCACCTTCAAGGGGTGCCTGACGAGATCATGTGCTGAGCCTTCCCAACCATGTTGAAGGGACCCACAAGGATCTTGTTCAACAGGTTAATGCCCAACTCCATCAGCACTTTCAAAGAATTAAGCGCTCAGTTCGCCTCACACTTCATCAGGGGACATAGGTACAAGAAGTCCACTGTGTGCTTAATGAACATTAAGCAGCAGGAGGATGAGACGTTAAGGTCCTACATCACCCACTTCAACAAAGAAGCTCTCTCGATCGATGCAGCAGATGATAAGATCCTTCGTAGTCGCCTTCACGAACTAACTACGAAAGGGTAAGTTCCTGTTCTCTTTATACAAGAATGACCCAAAAACTATGTTATGCTGTACATGGCAAGCAAGTATATGAATGCAGAAGATGCATTGCCAGCCTGAGAGGAAAAGCCCAAGAAGAGAGAGAGACAGGAAGACATACGGCAGGACAAGGGACCGAAAAAGGTAAGGACCGGAGAACAACAGGAGGAAAGGTGCTTGAAACCTCACACGGGGAAATTCATGAGTTTCGCCCTGCTGATAATCCCAATCGACCAAGTCCTAATGCATATCAAGGACAAAGAAGCCTTGACCTTTCTTAGCAAGTTGAAGGGAGATCCTAATAAAAGGTTTAGGATCAAGTATTGCCGGTTCCACCGCAATCACGACCATTACACACCTAACTGTTACGACCTGAAGCAATAAACAGAAGCCCTTATCCGACAAGAAAAGCTGTAGAGGTTCGTCAGCAAGGAGAGCACAGATCAGCCATAAGAGCAAGCTCCCTGACGGGAGAATGAACGCCCCAGGCCGCCCTTAAGGGATATAAGAATGATTGTAGGGGGTATGACAGCCACTAGGTCATCCAAAAGGGCTTGGAAAACTTACCTAAGGACGGTTCAGAGCGTCCAGCTGACGAGCTCTATACCAAAGATGACACGGATGGATAATCCCATCATCGGGTTCTCAAAAGAAAATGCCCGGCATCTCCACCATTCGCATGACGACGCACTCATAGTCAGCATACGAGTAGGAAATTACAATATGCACCAAATTATGGTCGACAATGGTAGCTCGGTTGACATCCTTTACTACCCGGTATTCCAACATATGGGGATTGATAGAGAACGATTGATTCCAACAAACGCTCCGCTCATTGGATTCGGAGGAACACGGGTCTTCCCACTTGGTACGGTCACATTATTCGTGATAGTAGACGACTACCCCTAACAGATCATTAAGGACGTAACCTTCCTTGTGGTCAATTTCTCGTCAGTGTACAATGCCATCATAATGCAACCTACTCTTAACTCATGTAAGGCTGTAACCTCAACCTACCATTTGATGATCAAATTCCCTATAGATTATAGCGTAGGGGAACTGTGCGGAAATCAAGTGGCTGCACGCGAATGTTACATAGCAATGATGGAGATAGATGAACACCTCTAGATCACCAACATAGAAGAACATTGGACTACCACAGAACCCATGGAAGAGTTCGAAGAGATACCCTTCGATAACTCTAGAAATGATCGAACAATAAGGATCGGTACCCTCACCATCCCAATGGTTCGCCAAGCGCTGACAGCCTTCCTTAGGGATAACCGGGACGTATTTGTTTGGAGTCATGAAGACATGCCGATGATAGATCCCACCATTATGGTGCACAGACTAAACGTGTCGCCCACCTTCACACCAATCCATCAGAAGAAAAGGGTATTCACCCCCGAATGAGACCAAGCTATAACGGAGGAAGTTCGCAAGCTACAAGAGGTGAACTTTATTAGGGAAGTCTACTACCCCGACTGGCTGGCAAATGTAGTAATGGTCAAGATAGCCAGTGGAAAGTGGAGGATGTGTGTTGATTTCACCGACCTAAACAAGGCATATCCAAAAGATAGTTACCCCCTCCCACGGGTTGACATCCTGGTTGACTCTATGGCACAACACCAGTTGCTAAGCTTCATGGACGCTTTTTCAGGCTACAACCAGATCAGGATGGACAAAGCTGATCAGGAGAAGACTTCGTTCATCACCAGCCAAGGTCTCTTTTACTATAAAGTAATGTCATTCGGCCTAAAAAATGCGAGGGTGACGTATCAAAGGCTTATGAACAAGATGTTCAGGTAGTAGATTGGGAGAAACGCCCAAGTCTCTATGGATGACATGCTAGTAAAAAGATAGGTGACTTGCGACCCAATGAAAGATAGGTGACTATTACGTACCAAACTTTTCCAGTGTGCATCAGTGCATGGTTGAGGTTCCATCGACCTAAAGTGTCTTTTTACACCTAGTTACATGGCTCAGTGTTAGATTGGGATATAAGATCCCCTTCCATAGCTAGGGACCTTGACAAAGTTTCAAAGTACTGCCGTGTTAGGATGATTAAAAATTTTAAAATAAGGATTCATTTACAAGTAAACCATGACCATGCACCAGGACAACTTGGAATATTTATGTCATTACCTCCAAATATTTGTAACGAACTTGGAATATTTCTTGTTTCAGAAATTTCATGCCTTACCTGCTAACCTGGACTATTCCACAATACAATCGTAATGCATAATGCAAGTAGCAATTATATATACCTTATTAAGCTAATACAATAATACTTGAGAAATCTTCTTCGTGGTTTTGTATTTGGGTCAACCGTGGCTTATACATTTAAGGTGAAAGTACTATTTTGGTCCTTACATTTTGTGGTCATGGTCAATTTGGTCCTTATCTTTTGTTAATAATCAATTTGGTCCCTACTGCTAAGTACTAATAGAAAATGTCTAGGTGGCAAACGATGTGAATTGTTGGCATATTTAAAGTTGACATGGCTGCTAAAATAATAATAATAAATTGCCAAATCAGCATCTACATTATAAAAAATTAATTTATCAATTCTACAAAAATTAAAAATAAAAACTAAAAACCCAAAAAAATAAAATAAAAAAGAGTTCAGATCTAGAAATTATCCTAAACATGAACGAACATGAACCTAGAAAAATCAAAACCCAAATCAACCTTTGAAACTCATATACCAAAATCTATGTTCAAGATTTCCTAGATCTAAACTCTAATTTATTTTCGGTTTTTAATAATTTATTTATTTAAAATTAATAAATTAATTTTCTTAAATTCAGATGCTAATGTGGTAATTTTTTTTTATTATTTTGGCAGCCACGTCAGCTTTAAGTGTACCAACAATGTACACCGTATGCCACCTAGACATTTTTCGTTTATAATTAACGATAGGGACCAAATTGATTGCAATTTGAAAATAATAGGGACTAAATTAACTGTGACCCCAAAATGTAAGGATCAAAATAGTATTTTCGCCTACTTTTAAATTAACACTACTAATAATAATGATTTGTTTTACTTTTTTTAC
This sequence comes from Quercus suber, assembly GCF_002906115.3. NCBI lineage: Eukaryota > Viridiplantae > Streptophyta > Magnoliopsida > Fagales > Fagaceae > Quercus > Quercus suber. Next base: position 301,017 of record NW_027069903.1, on the reverse strand, counting down.
TTTGGTGCTAAGCTGCATCTAGAAAGCATATGCTTTTTTGTTAGGTCATTATCCAAGACTTAGAAATCCTGAATACCGCCCTATAAGTCATTGAATACCGCCCCATAAGTCTATGCAATGTGGTTTATAGAGTCTTAGCCAAAGTCCTAGCAAATCGCCTGAAAAAAATCCTGCCTGATATTGTTAGTGAAGCACAAAGTGCCTCTATCCCTAGGAGACTCATCACAGACAACGTATTAATTGCCTTCGAGACAATCCACTATATCAAACAGAGAAGAAAGGGAAAGGAAGGTCTCATGGCAATCAAGTTAGACATGAGCAAAGCATTTGATAGAGTAGAATAGGAATGTTTGGCTAGGGTAATATAGAAAATAGGATTTCATGACCGGTGGATTTCTATTATCATAATGTGCATAACCTCTATCTCTTACTCTGTATTAATCAACGGGGAGCCAAAAGGTGAAATTATCCCTTCTTGGGATATTCGCCAAGGGGACTCGTTATCGCCATTTCTATTTTTGTTATGTGCAGAAGGCCTTTCGGCAATGCTCCAAAGAAAAGAGAGGTTGGGGCCTATTAAGGGTATCTCTATTTGCCGGGGTGCTCCGCGTTTGTCTCATTTGTTTTTTTACGAACGATAGCATCATTTTTTGTCGGGCCAGTAAAAGGAATGTTAGTGAGTCTGGGTGTTCTCCATGACTATGAGGCTGCATCTGGGTAGAAAATCAATAAGGACAAAACCTCCCTTTTCTTCAGCAAGAACACTAGGACTTTTACTCAAGCTAAAATCAAAAATCTTTTTGGTTCCCAAGTCATCAAGCAACATGAAAGATACCTAGGCCTTCCATCCTTAATTGGCTAAGGAAAAAAAAAAAGGCTTTTAACAGGATTAAGGATCAACTTGGCTGAAAAATTGCTGGTTGGAAGGGGAAGCTGTTGTCCTCTGTTGGTAAAGAAGTCCTCATAAAGGCGGTTGCCCAAGCCACTCCTACATATACCATGAGTTGCTTCAAGTTTCCTGACTCGCTTTGCAAAGAACTTAGCTCTATAATCAGCAAATTTTGGTGGGGACAAAAATTTGATGAACGTAAAATATCTTGGGTCTCTTGGGACAAGTTGTGTAAATCCAAAGATATGGGCGGCATGGGGTTTAGAGACCTAAAAGCCTTCAACCTAGCTCTCCTAGCTAAGTAAGGTTGGCGTCTCCTCCAAAACACAAATTCTCTTTTCCACCATGTTTTCCAAGCCAAGTACTTTGCTGGCAGGTCTTTCCTTTAAGCTCAACTCGGCAAAATACCATCTTTTACTTCGCAAAGCATCTTGGCTGCTAAAAGCATGGTGGAAGATGGAATTAGATGGTTTATTGGAAATGAAGACAAAGTGAAGATATGGAGTGACAAGTGGATCCCCAACCCCGAAACATACAAGGTCTTGACTCCTATAAACCCATGATGTATAATGAGAAAGTTTGTACTCTAATTGATAAAGAAAGAGATGTGTGGAAATCTGAGTCGGTTAATTCCATTTTGCTTCCCCATGAGGCTTCAACTATTTTTGGCTATCCCTCTGAGCTCCACTCTCCCTGAGGACCATAGAGTATGGTCTGGTACAACCAATGGGGTGTTCTCAGTCTGAAGTGCCTACCATGTAAGCCACAAACAATTGTCCAAGATCAATGTTGGGGAATGCTCAAATTAACACCAAGATGAATTCACTATGGAAAGCAATTTGGAAGCTCCATTACCTAAACAAAATTAGAAACTTTATTTGGCGAGCGTGTAAAGACATCCTCCCAACTAAGACTAAGCTCAAAGACAGCAAGATTCCAATGGAAGTGGAGTGCAACTTGTGTGAAGGCATGGAAATAGCAAGTCATACATTCTGGAGTTGCAATATTGTCGTAGCAATTTGGCAAATGGCTAGTGTCAAAGCCCTTGGCCTTATGGCCAACCCACCAAACTTCATGGACCTATTTTGGTGCATAATGGAGGCAAAACCAGCCCAAGACCTTGAAGCTTTCGCAACAGCGGCATGGTTCCTTTGGAACAATCGAAATGCAGTGCGACATAGGGAAACCAGTAGAACAGCCTTGCAAATTTTTGAGGCTTCAAGAGTCTACTTGGCAGAGTTCCAAACCCACTGTTTTTCTTCTAATGCCCATTAGTCCCACGTCCCCACTCTTTGGAGGCCACCTCCACTAGGTTGGTATAAGACTAACGTTGATGGGGCTGTTTTCAAGGAGCGGGGTTAGTGTGGGATTGGAGTGGTGGTTTGGAATGATAAAAGCCAAATAATGGGAGCTCTTAGCAAAACACTCCCATACCCATTGGGTGCTCTGGACGCTAAAGCCAAGGCTGCTGAGATTGGCATAATTTTCTCCTGGGAGTTGGGCCTTAGGGAGATTATTCTTGAAGGGGATTCCCAAATTGTTATGAATGCCATTGCCAGCCATGACCCGGGCCCTATTCAGATCCAGCAACTTGTTACTGATATAAAATCTTGGGTGCCAAAGTTTAGAGCTTGGAAGACATCCTTCACGCGCAGAGAAGGGAACAAGGCAGCTCACCTCATGGCTAAACACGCCAAAGAGATTTCTGAATGTACTATCTGAGTGGAAGATATTCCCCCTATAATTGTGTCTCAAGTTCTTAATGATGTATCTGATTTGGGTTTCAGCCCAGTTTAATGAAAGCTTACCAACATTCTTATCAAAAAGGAAAAAAAAGAAAAAGAAAAAAGAAAAGAAAAGAAAAGGTCAGGTCAATAGCTAATTATCACCAATCACAGGAAAAAAATATTATCATAAACTTAGGAATCTTTTTTATTTCCTTCAAAAGGAAAAGTAAATTCAATACTTCATTACTGTCTTTACTGCATTGCTAGCAAAATGTTGATGTTAAGCAAAATGTTGGTGTTGTTATCTATGATCATATAAGGCATGTATAGGCTGCGTTAAGTACAGTGTCGGCTCAATGGGTGAGTCAAATAGGCAACCGCCTAAGGCCCCAATAAAAAAAGGCCCCTAAATTTTTACCAATAGAGATATTCATGTATCACTAAAAGTATTAATTAAGCCCCTAAATATTCACCAATAAATAAAAAGTAGTTGTTTTTTATCAAAGAAAAACCAGTTAAAGAAAAATATTTTTATTGAGGATCAATCATTTAATCTCTTACACATAAATGTTAAAAAAAACTCATTAATCTTAAACTAGTAATAAGTTTATACTCATATTCTATTAGAAATATCAAATATATAACTTTATTACAATTTTCAATCATAAATTTTTAGTATTTGGTTACTTCATTTAATAAATACTGTTTATTTTAGTTGTATAGTCATTGAATAATGTGATGGGTTCGTTTTAATTTGTAATTTTTTTCTAAAAAAATAGATTTTAAATGAATAAAAAAACCAAAAGTTAATAAATATTCTATTAATATTCAAAGTATAAAAATAAATCTCACTTTAAATTATCGCCTTAGGCCCCACAATACCTTGAGCCAGCCTTGGTTAAGTAAAAGCTCTGGGGCGTGTAAAGACTACATTTAGTAAGGTTGATGTTACCTCGGGGGCAGTTCCAGAATCTAGAGCTACTCAGTTTTCACATGTGAAAAGACAAGGAAACAAACCAATACAGCTTTTGGCACAATTTACTAAGGAAATTGATAATTTTATAATTTGAATAGAAAATTCCAGTATGATTAAGTCTGTCTTTACTTACGATGTATTGAATTTATCTTCTTCTTAATATAAGTTGCCTATTTTTTATCAAAATAATAATAATAATAATAATAAGTAAATTCACTGCTGGTGAAACAAACATAACTTCATTTTTTTCTTATTTGCCCAGTGGAAAACAAACATCACTTACTAAGGGCCTTACGCTACACGCCATGTTTAGATTAGAAGATAATAAGGTATAATGTTTTTTTTTTCTTAATTCACTTGAAAATGTTAAAGAATACAATTTACAAGAGTGATGGCAGCCCTCATATATATATATATATATTAGACTTTTTTTCCTAATTAAAAAATGAAAACTTTTTAATAAACTGTCGCAACAAGCTAAGGCATCATATCATAGCCAATTGTAAAGTGTGTGATATTATTATTATTTATTTTTTGAATTGCTATTCTTAGCAGGTTTAAGGTAAACTGAAAGGCTAGCCTAACCTAGTCTTCAATTATACCACATTTATATAATTACATTTGACGTACTCTCACATATTTGCAATTACTGATGTGATTCAAATCTGACCACCCAAAAAAAAAAAAAAAAAGATGGCTTTGATGAGATATTTGATTTGTGTTCGGTCAAAAACAATAAAAATATAAATCACAACTTATCATATGTTTTTTTTTGGTTAATTAATAACAAGTACTATGGGTGAATGCTACAACAAACTTGACTTGTTTCAACCCACTTTTCTCAAGGGTTGACTAAAAGGTGCCGAAACCATCACCAAAAAATGCGCAAGGCTAGGTGTGATAAGCTTAATTCCAAGGGTCATTAAAATCCTCAAAATAAACCTATACAACCCTCAAATAATCTATTAAAATTAGGTGGGCTAGTTTTTACACTCCAGCGCCAATTTTACCTCCAAATTTAAACACTTTTCAACGCATCCTATGACAACCTTTCATAGAAGATATCTCAAAATTCGCAACCCTTGAAATAAAGTCCAAAATCAAAATACAAAAGGAAAACTCATTTTTGTTCACGCTCCACACTCAAAAACGGCTCACACAATTAGAAAATTCTCTCAAAATCAGAGCTCATCTTAGAAAATTCTCCCAAAATTGATCTAAGCTCATCTCAGAAAAGTCAAAGATCGGAGCTCATCTCATCTCCGACGAGCTGATTTGTGATGGTCAGCTATCTCATCTCCAACAACAAGTGAGTCGTTGATAGACTGAGCACTCTTCGCCACCCCATTTTCCAATTACAGGTTTGTCTCTCTCTATTTGTTTCCCAAGAAATTATGGAAATTACACTTATATCCGGTTCTTCTAGGTACGACCTTCTACGGCTTTTCATTTTATTGCATTTCTATAGATTTACTCGGATTCTGTATTTGGAGAAATTGTTTGAAATGAATAGGCTTTGTTTGAGTTTTTATTTATTTTAACAGTTATATTTATTTCAATTGCTTTGAAATTCTAGCTCAATTCGTTAGCTTTGTGGTGGAATTTGAGTTCGTTTAAATCTATTTGGTTGTTGAGAAATCATAGGAAAATAAATGAGTTTGTATTGTATCGGTTTTGTTAAGATTTTTTTTTTTTTTTTTTGGGTTGAAATTTTTTTTTTTAATAATTTATTGTTGGTGTTTTCAATTGGTAAATTTTCTAGCTCGAATCCCTAACCGTTAACTTGTGCTGAAATTTGAGTTCTATTAAATTTCTTTGATTCATTCGAGAATCTGTTTGGTTGTCTAAAAATTGTAGGAAAAGAATGATGTATTGGAGAGGATTTTGGGATTTATTTGTACATTCTGGTTTGATTTGAGCTTAAATTATTGGTTAATTTTGCTATTTGGATTTTGGATGAAAAATAGTAAGTAAATCTTGAATTTTTAGGTTCTATGTGGAAAGATTACTGACTCACTCTACAACTACAACAGTCCCAATTGAATCATTTCTCTCAGATTCAAATCAAGCCCTATTGATCAGGTACAACCATCAGTCTTGTTATGAACAAAATGTAAAGTGGAATCTTTTTTTATTGTTGTTTTTTTGTTTTTCTACTTCTTAAATAATGAAAAATCCTAATCAAAACAATTTGAGGTTTCTTTCCTAGCAACCAAACAGGACATAATGCTTTTATTTTTATTTTTTTGGGAATGGTTTTGGGTCTTCTTTTGTATGCTCAAAGTGGTTACTAAATTAGTTGACTTTTCATCATGTTTACTATGGTAATATGGTCTATTGTGTTTATTGATTATTCATCTTATAGTATATGAAAGCTCGGAAATGTGTCGAAAACGCACGAGCTGATTAGACCCCCAAATTAAAATTACGGCTTGGTTGATTTTACACTAACTTAATACTAAGTGCGGAATAGTGTAAACACAAGCGTATAAGCAAGACAACTACTCTAATCCATATTTAAAGCAACACAGCAGTAAAAAATGAAATGAACAAGAGTAGAGAAGGGAGATGCAAACATAGATAACACCGAGACGTGTTATCGAAGAGGAAACCGAAGTACTTGGCAAAAAACCTCTCCGCTGCCCTCCAAGCGGAAATGGATCCACTAGAAAATCAGTTGGGATACAAGGGTGAGTAAGAGACCCTCCAAGCCTAAAATACCCTATGTACCTAAGCCCTCCAAGCTCCTACTCCAACAAATCTTCTTGGAACCCTGTCTTGTCTAGCTCTCTGGATCTCGCAACAAGCTCCATGTTGCATTTGCCATCTTTGGTTTCTTCCAATGCTTTCCAGCAGCTCCGAAACACTCTCTACGCTCTGAATAGGTATGGGTTGTGTTTTGGTACAAATCTCCTCTCAAGGTATGTCAATGGGAGAGGGATGGAGAGTAGGCTACAATGATTTCTCACTAAAGATGAGTAGCTCTCTCTCAAAAAGATGGGTGTGTGTTTGTGTGTGTGTTGTAGAAAACCTATCTAGGGTTTTTCTATCTGAATGGCCTTATGGGTAAAGGTATGTATAGTATGGATGAAGGGTAAGAAAGTCACTTTTTAAAATTCTCCAAGCAGAATGTTTCGCGACTATCTCGCGGAAAGGCCTTACCCGCGAGACACTCGTGAAAACGACAGCCTGGCACGACTCTTCAGCTTCTAGTCATGTGCTTCTCACATGACTCTTTTGCGGGTTAGATTCTCGCGAGCTTCTTGTGAAATCCACGGATTATTCATTTTTGCTTGAGTCTTCACCAACTTCATACTAAACCCAATACAATAAAATCCCACAAAGTACAAGGAATAAAATTAAAGCAATTACAACACTTTTTGTCATGGAATAAAGCCAACATAAAACATAGTTGTAAATCACAATTTTACAATCTCTCCCTTTGACTATTCTGTGACAAAACACCCTATAACAGACTCTAGACTTAAACGTGAGTTTAGAAACAATGGCAAAACTCACTCACACCTAAATCTAAAATCTTTAATGCACTTGGAACAAGATTCCTATAACCTGAAACACTTGCACAAAACGCATTAGACCCTCAAGGTAAATCAAGTGATACAAGGACAAGTATAATGTAACAAGTAAAATGCGATCAAGTAAACACAATGTGAAACATATGAGCAACTTGATTATACACAAAACAGTCATATGGAGATGACTACAATGATCATGAAGCAAAGCAAATAATCATCCGAACATGCAACCAATAAAGCACAATAGCATAAGGATAAATGCATGTCCAACACAAAACCAATGCGAAACACCAAAGTGTTTGCATTAAGGATACAAGATCCAACAAGGGCACAAGTGTGTCCCAACACATAAACACAATGCAATGAGATTAATAAAGTATATCAAAGCACCATAAAGCAACGAGAAAACAAGTATAAAGTAAACCAAGGTTTTCTATAAATAAAAAAAAAAAGACTTTTCCCCCTTGGTTTATGTATCTCCCCTATGGCTTTCTCCCCCTACAAATGTGCACAATGTATAATTTCCCCCCCTAAGAGTGTGCACATGAGTCATATAGAAATGACAATACTCTCCCCCTTTTTGTTATGAATAGACAAATTAATCAAGAGGAAGAAGGGAAAGAAAAGAAGATATAAACAAGGGTAAAAGATGATGCATAACGGGTGCAAGATGTATGAGAAAATGAAGATCAAACGTAAAATAAAACATCTTTAAAAAATGTTACAAAGCATAAAGAACATGACATACTAAGGATGATAGAACATGATATAAACCTAGGCATGGCAAAGACACTAGAACATGTTCTATGTGCTAAAGGTCTAAAAAGACTTAACTAGTATGAGTGAATGAAAAAACATGTCAAGTGTTCAAGTGTGTGCAACAAAGGTGCATCTAGTGTGCATGTGAGATGCATGATCAATGCATGAAAAAGCACTCATGGGGCAAGGTGTATAAAACACACAACCAATGATTAAAACATGATAAACATGAATAATTATGGTGATCTCCAAAGTTTGGTACTCATCGGAGTCCAAAACAACGAGAAAATGTCATTTAGACATTTTATCAAACACTTAGAGTACACACGCTACACATGTATGATAAACAATGCAAGAACATATGAAAATCTTGCTTAAATACATGTTATTTTTGCCACAAGGGGCCAATAACCAAAGCAAATAATCATTTAAAACAAAGCCCAATCAAAAATATTAACAAAAATTAAGTTTTCCAACTCTCATTTGAGAAAATTCCAACTATGAACATAAAACCCCCCAAAAACATAATCTAAGGATCAAAATCAATGAAAAGAATTAAAAATTATCTTAGAAATGTTAATGGAATGAAAAGCACTTGAATTTAGTTGGGTTTTGATATAGAAACATTAAAACAGGGGTTTGGGAGAACATGAGAAGCGTTTTAAAAAAATGATCCACGCAATGCCCTTTAAAAAACTAATCTGAAAATTTTCGCTAGTATCTCGCTGGTTAGAATCCCGCGAAAATTTTGCAGGTATCTCGCTGGTATCTCGTAGGTAAGCCTTACTCGCGAAATAGTCGCGAAACAACCACAAAACTTTATCCAAAGCTGAAAAACTTGAGAATTGGACCTTTTCACTTGTGACTGAACTTAAACATGAAATAAGTCACGAAAACACCTAGAAAACATGTTTTTCACACAAAAATAATTTGAAAAACTTTGAAAAACATAGGTGATACAAATCACTTCCAAAAGCAAACAAAAAGAACAAAAATATTTTTGGTTTGAACCACATATGGTTAAGCACACACACATCACATTTGAACATGTACAAATACACAAATGAAATAGGCATTCATTGAACATTAAACTTATGTGTTGTGTGTATGGATCAAGTGTGAAATAGTTCTTAGTCTAGAGTGAAGTTTCAATGATCAATTCAATCAAGTCATACACAATAAGCACTAAGTTAAGTGATCTATCTCAATTATAGAATTGAACATATATAACCTTCCACAAGAAAATGATTACAAAACTTAGAAGCTTTTCATTTGGTTTCTATACAAATCACAACATTTGATCATTTTTTAACAATACATCTCATTTTGAGATCGGTACTTGAAATTTTTGATATTTCAATTTTGAGAATGAGCTTTTGGCTTTTTGAGCACCATACATTTCAATTTAAAATGTCGTTTTCCTTTTTTTCTAGTCAAATACTAGTATGTGCGACAGGTTTTTGCAGCTCAATATCTCTTTTCATTTGAAGATTTACATTTGGTGAGCTCTTTTGCAAAAACATAAAAAAATAAAGTGGGAAGAGATATAGGCACAAGTCTACGCAAGTATCAAGACCATCAAGACTATTGATCAATCATTCATGACAAGCTTGAAGATCTATTTATAACAATCACACATAATTTTCAAGATTTCTTCCACACAGATAAAGATGCATACAAAACAAGCTAAGCTCATAAATGCACTACGCTATTAGTACGAAGGTACTAGGCCAAACTTACATGAGATATGTGCTCAAGCATATACGATCAAACTTTTTGAATTTTTCACTTTTTATATAGTTTTAGATTTGTTTTTTTTTTTTTTTTTTTACACACACAAAACAAAGGCATAAAAGTAAGATCAAATGCAAACAAAGAGATGCATGATGCACAAATGCATGTCAATGAAACATCTAATGCATGAAGGGTCCTACAAAGATCGAAAGAATTAGATTAAGGACCAAAAGAGCAAAAGCTCAACCACAGGAACATTTCCTCATTCAAACGAAATGATTGTTTGGAATGAGTGTCTCATGAGAAGTGAGACAAGGGTTGAAAGAATGAGAACCAGAGATGCATATAGATAAGGAGTTAAGAGTATTAAACAATTTCCTTAACAACATGTTATTTTCACTCAAATTCAGTTCACCATTTTTAGTACAACTTCCAATAAGCTCAAGTTTCTCTTAATGCTCTTACCTGAAATAGGACTTTCCTAAGCATTAGTTGTACATCAAGTAAAGGAGTATAAAACTTCACCTTATTTTAACCTAATAGTTGAATATCTGTATGTTAACATGAAAATGACAGGTAACTTGACAGCCAGTCTTTCAGCTTCTGAACTAACAGAAGATCATAGTCCAGGTAGAGATGATGAAAGAGCTCGAATTGAAGCAGCTGATGGTATCATCGTCACTCTTTAGGGTCAATGCTGAACTTCCTGTGACCCGAGCCATTAGTGATGTGTACCAAAAGAGGTGGGTTTCTTAACTTGAATGCAGCTAAATTTTCCTTTATTTTCTCAGTTTGTCATATTTTTTTACCTGATTTTCTATTTTTATTCCATTCAGAAATAAAAAACCAATCTCAAAAGTTTTGAGACTAACCGCTTTGTTATGATTCACTGTCAATTCTGCTATCTATTTCATGTTAACATCTATATAGCCTTGCAAGTATAATGGAGCTTGTATTTTCATTCTATTTTGGTCAGATTTGGTGTTATAGCTGAACCTGAAGTGACAGGTTGGCAAACTCTAGATGCCGATAATAGATTTTTGGTGGTTACTTCTGATGGTATTTTTGAAAGCATGACACCGCAAGATGTATGTGATCTTATACATGATTCAAGTTCATGCTCGCCCTCATCCTCGTTAGCTGAATGCCTAGTAAATACAGCATTTGAGAAAGGTAGCGTGGATAATTTGTCAGTTATTGTATTTTTTTTTTTTTTTTTTTTTTTTTTTTTTTTTTTTTTTTAATTCCTATGCAATTTCTTACCCATTGTTAGTTAAGTTTGTTAGTTAGTTTGTTTGTTTTTGCAGTTTAGAATCTTATCTGTATGACTTTTGAGGTTTCTTTTTTCTCAGTAGTAAAATTCTATTATCCAATTCATAATGGAAGGCTTTAAAATTTCATTAATTTGTTTAGCAATTTTTGTTATCTTGATTTCATCTTCATATGGAGTATCCCTGTCGCGTATGATGGCAAATGACGAAGGTGGCCTTTCTGAACGCTCTGAGTGGGATCTCCACTGGATCTCTTCAAAATAAGACTGAGCTACCAGTTTGCATGTTCACGTTCAAAAAATTTCAGATGTAACACATGAAAAAAAAAAGGAGAGAGGGTAATAATATAAATTTATAATGATTCCAATAACAGGACACTCAAAGTAAGGTTTCATATCTTGAAGAAACACTGCTTTAGGGGCATCACATCTCAAACTGACAGAAAACATTAGATGTTTATATTGATGTGGACAAGTTATTGTTTGAAGCTTGACTTGGATGCAGGCAAAAATGGGCTTGGGGAGGGTACAGTTGGTGTTATGGCAGTATTTGATGGTCATATTGGTAAAGATCGTTTCAGGTTTTGAAGGAAATGAAGAGTAGTGGAATAAGGCCTGATAGGCATTTTTACAATGTGATGATTGATACTTTTGGAAAGTACAATTGTCTTGATCATGCTATGTCCACGTTCGAACGGATGTTATCGGAGGGGATTGAGCCGATACTGTTACGCGGAACACGCTCATTGATTGTCATTGTAAGTCGGGATGCCACGATAGGGCAAAGGAGTTGCCTACTGTGGTTACATACACGACATTGGTTGATATTTATGGAAAGTCGGGGAGGTTTGATGACGCGATGTTATGAAGTGCTTGGATGTTATGAAGTCTAAGGGGTTGAAGCCACCTTCCACAATGTACAATGCCTTGATTAATGCCTATGCACAGAAGGTGTGCTGCTTGTTTCCTTGATTAACCAATTTACTTTGAGTGAATGTATATATACTCTATTGCTTTGGGATTAGATTATAGGAATCCTGTGTTATTTGTGTCCTGCATATATCAAAACGCGTTTATATTGTTAACAACATCTTCTATACCTGTACCCTTTTGAGGAAGTGCTAGTAACCTAAGACAAGTCAAACAAGCAGTAGCATTTGAGGTGATCATTGACACTCTTTGCCTTACAAAATTGCGTAAAATATGAGATGGCTTAAACTCTTGACGGGAAGATTTTAATTGCCAATGTTGGTGACTCAAAGGCCCTTTTATGCACAAAGAAAATCCAGTCTAGTCAGGGTACTGGTTCTCTGATATCTCCCTTTTTTTTTTTGTTAAGTAGTGATATTGATTATTGACTCTTCAACCAGTTGCATCCAGAAGATAATCCTAATTAATGGGAAGAAAGGTTTAGCTGATTTGAGTTGAAATTAGTTGTGTCTACTAGATATGTGCTAAGATCATAAAAAATTCCTTTCTCTTAATGCTCTTACCTGAAATAGGACTTTCCTAAGCATTAGTTGTACATCAAGTAAAGGAGTATAAAACTTTACCTTATTTTAACCTAATAATTGAATATCTGTATGTTAACATGAAAATGACAGGTAACTTGACAGCCAGTCTTTCAGCTACTGAACTAACAGAAGATCATAGTCCAGGTAGAGATGATGAAAGAGCTCGAATTGAAGCAGCTGATGGTATCATCGTCACTCTTTAGGGTCAATGCTGAACTTCCTGTGACCCGAGCCATTAGTGATGTGTACCAAAAGAGGTGGGTTTCTTAACTTGAATGCAGCTAAATTTTCCTTTATTTTCTCAGTTTGTCATATTTTATTACCTGATTTTCTATTTTTATTCCATCCAGAAATAAAAAACCAATCTCAAAAGTTTTGAGACTAACCGCTTTGTTATGATTCACTGTCAATTCTGTTATCTATTTCATGTTAACATCTATATAGCCTTGCAAGTATAATGGAGCTTGTATTTTCATTCTATTTTGGTCAGATTTGGTGTTATAGCTGAACCTGAAGTGACAGGTTGGCAAACTCTAGATGCCGATAATAGATTTTTGGTGGTTACTTCTGATGGTATTTTTGAAAGCATGACACCGCAAGATGTATGTGATCTTATACATGATTCAAGTTCATGCTCGCCCTCATCCTCGTTAGCTGAATGCCTAGTAAATACAGCATTTGAGAAAGGTAGCGTGGATAATTTGTCAGTTATTGTAGTTCCATTATGATGGTTTTTCTGTCAACTTGTAGGAAGAAAGATGTTAGAATTACATACTTGGCTTTAGCTAAATTGGTTTGTAATTGCTTTTTTTGTAGCATTGGCTACACATACAATCATTTACTCAAAAACAGCATGATAAAAGATCTAACCTTTTTAACTATAATAATTGGGTACATTCATTAATGTTTTGCCCTTCCTTTTGGGAAAAATTATTACGGCACTCTATGGACTACTGTTTTTTTGAATATATGATGTCTAGCTTGTCTAATTTGAGTAAATGACGTAGACCAAATATTGAGGATATTCATAGCTATATAAACGGAATTGGATTCTTTTTTCCATTTTTTTTTTTTTTGGTAGAAAAGATTAGATTCAATAATAAATAAAATCAGAGTGAAACAAATAAATATTCTTTGTAACTATGAAACAAATAATGAACTGATCAGAGTCACACGACAATTGTTACCAAGCCTTAAGTTCAAAACAGAGTGGGTAAGTGTGTGTACTTGTGTGTTAATGAACTATTCATGTCTATAATTTAAATTAATACAATGATTTATATGCATCATTTATTTGCTTTTTCAAAAATATGTTACATTTTGAAAATCACATGTCAATATGGATTTCATTGTATGACAATTTTTCAATCAAACACCTCAACTATTTAACAAGTGTATGATTAATTGGTTTGTCTATTCTTTACAGTTCTTAATGCAAGGGAAAGTTGGTCGCTATGCATCAGTCTTTGAGAACTACCAAGAGAAGGCATAATCATTTATGTGAGACCTTTTAAACATTAGTATATCAGGTTGTTTTGCATTGAATTAGAATAATATTAAGATTAGGATTTTGATCATGCATGGTTCTTGTATTGATTCATTTCTCTTCTTCTTCTTCTTCTTCTTCCTTCTTTTTTTTTTTTTTTTTTTTTTCCTTTATCTAGTTAAAATACTAAGTTCCTTGAGTAACTTGGAAAGCTAATTGAATTTTGTTTTGATATTTGTGTTTTGGTATAATATAGATTTTTTAATATGTGATTCTTTAAAGTCTATGTGCAAAGCTGTAGGTTTTTATTTTTTATTTTTTTAAAAGAGAAAAACCTTATTTTGAGGGTCGGGAGACCCTCAAAAAAAGGCCCAATCCTCAATAAAAGTTATTGTTCTTTTATTCCTTTTAAAATTTTCAAAGGTAACCAATCCTTAATAAAGATAAAACATTTGTTTTGAGGGTCATGTAAGCTGTTGAAATTTCGGTTTCAAGGGTCACAAAGGCGGTATAAATTTCCATTTCAAGGAAATTTGTTTCAAAAGTCATCAAGAGTAGTTATACCCTCAAAATAATATCTTTTGAGGGCTTTTAATACTATTTTCAAGGGTTTTGACCCTAAAAAAAAATCAACTTTATTGTTATGCACTCGTAGCAATGCGATAACTCATGAACATAGAAATGGCACCATAGAATTTTACCATATTGGACAACAGCTGACTGAACCAAAGGCAATGTTCATATAGAATAAGACAATGTTGTCGTAAATGGCAAAAAGCACCCATGATTTGACGAGATTAACAAAAGCTCTTAGAAATGGAATTAACGATTGCCCTGTCTTTATATTGTCATTCTATTCCTCCTATCTTAATATTGTCATTATTAACGATGTTCACGTGACCAAGAACATAATGCATTTTTTTTTAATCTTAGATTTTCCTTTCTTCTTTTCATACCACAAAAGAAAAGATCAGCCATGCATAAACTCATACAGTCATATATATGTTGAAGTAATAAAGAAGAAGCCTGAAAAGAATGCTGAAGCAACGAAGAAGAAGAAGACTGAAGCATAAAACGACTGCGTTGTGATTAAATCAAACGCAGCGTTTCATACTACACGCACCGTTTCACTTAAGTAAGGACTTCTTCAGGAAACGCACCGTTTCACTTAAGTGTTGCCTTCTTCAGGAAACGGTGCGCTTTGGCTTGCTTGTAATTACATCTAACTGCTCTTAAGCTAAGACCTCATTTTGATGAAATATAAGAAACGCTCACATGTCTCTAGTGGGCCAGGGAAGGGATGACTCAAAACAAAAACACTCTACATTGTAAAATATTGTTGGCTCAAGACCCAAGATTTAATTCCATACTCTCTTTTACCCTTCCTGCTTAACTACCATTTCGTGACTTATTTCCTTACTAGAAAATTGACTTATTACCTTGGCATGGCCACCATGGCACGTAAGTGTAAAAAACAAATTTCTTCTTCATGATAATAAAAGTGACTTCATTTTTATTTTATATATATATATATATATATATAAATTAGAAGGGTACACATATATTTATTTGGTTACTACTAAACACACTCCTGATCAAGAGCAACATACTCAAATATGAGTAATCAATAAATTAATCGCTAATTATAATTAGTAAGGACGTTCGCCATAATAATTACCCGGAGGATCATAGCTGCAAATGATAAACATCCACCCATTGTGGCACTTGACTCTAGCACACCCAAGATGAACAGAATCACGCCACACAACTTGAGTATAGTGCAAGCACTCACCACCAACACATTTGTTGGAATTGTGGTTATAGTTAGGCTTCTCAGCTACCCACAAATTCACTGCATCTACTCCGCTAAAGGTATCATAACCTTCAGCAAGATTTTCTCCATAGGGCCCTTCTGAATGTTCCAATTTGCAGTCTTCTATCTTCGTATTAGCATAATTTTGAGCATAAGCTGCAATTGTGTTGTTCCATCTAATTGGACCAACACCAACTTTGGCACGAGCAACATTGTGTGCCTGGACAAAGTCAGATTGAGAGTTTTGGGCTAGGGAGACATGAATTAGGGCTAACCCCAAGAAGCATATAGCCAGCAAAAACTTACTAAACCCCATTTTTATCTCAATGCAAGACAGAGTGAACTTTTTCAATTTCTAGTTCTTAATGAAAATGTGATATACTATTGAGTATTGATTTATTTATTTATAGGCAAGAGAGCGGTGGTCGTTATGGATCAAGTGGGATGCATACATACATCGTTATTAGGTTTCCTAATTTCGGATAATATCCCAAAAATAGTATTCTCACATTAGACTTCCTATTAATTCTCCGTTGTAGGAAGATTTTACTATATTACTTTAAAAGAAATGTTATATATACCACATTTTGACAACAAATCCTTAGTAACACTTTGTTATTGATAGGTAAAAAAATAATTTCATTAGTAGGTTCAAGTTAAAACCAGTAGCAACTTATTACCGGGATTTTAGGACAATAACAATTTCAGTTGATATTGATTCCATACTTTTTTCTTCTTATTTTAGGACAATAACTTATTTTCCGAATTTTTAGCTAACCACCTCTCAAAACACTTATATTAGATTATTTATTTTAAACTTTACTTCATTTAAATATTTGAAGTGCTAAATCTACAACATTTTTGTAATATTTTCAGAACAAATCCTGGTGGTAAATTTTTTTTCTTACCGCTAGGATTTGTTGTATAGTTATTAAATCCACATTGGTCATGATCCGTTACTTAGACTGATTTGAACCATTAATTAGAATAAAAAAAAAGTAAATGACACTATCTCCAAAAGAAAAAGAAAAAGAAAATGTAGTATATGGTATTAATTTGAATTTAAAAAAGTAAACGACACAATATCTGCAAAGAAAAAGAAAAAGAAAATATATAGTATATGGTATTGTCAAACCCATTATCAAAACTAATGGTTCCCGCAATTTTTTATTTATCCCCAATGATTATGCTTAGAACATGCATCTTTTCTATGCTTGAATTCTTAGGATAAAATTATTTTAATAGACTAATGAAATTAGGGAGGAAAAAACTAGGAGCATGCCTCTTTTTCATTCTTGATTTTCTAAGTATAAATACCTTTTTAATAGACCCAATAATATGTTAGAGTAGATCATCTAGCTTTCTAACCATTATTGGTTGAAACTTGTAACAAGGGGTGCAGGATTGGCCCAAGATAATTTGAGGCCTAAGGTGAAAATTTTAAAAGGGTCTTTTTATATCTTAATATAATTTAAATGATATTTATTTTATTTTTTATATTATAATTATTTTATTTCAAATCTATTATTAATTCTTACTAATTAATAAGACTAATTCATCCAAAGTGAGCTAATGATACTTACTGTATAAATTTTACAAACTGACGAGTCATCAATAAATTAAAGTTATTTAAAACATTAATTTATTATATTGTTTGATCAGTTTGTAAATTTTTTGTCATAAAATTTCTATTAGTTTTAGCATTTTTCATTCACTTAATGGTGAATTGGTAATTGTGTTGTATTTTTATTAATTCATAATTATTTTTTTGGAAAGAAAATGCTAAAATACTACAAATTTTACTATAAAAAACTTATAAACAGATGTGACATTTCAAGAAAAGAATAAATGAATATTAAATTATTTATTGTGATTGAAGATACCAATTTATAAGACCTATGTGATAAAAAGAAATGTACAAATTACACACTCTTTTTTTAATTAGTTTTTTTTTTTTTTTTTTTTTTTTTTTTTCCTTACTGGCCCCATTTTAATTTGGGGCCTTTCTATGTTAGGGGGCCCTAGAGCATCTCCCGCAGATTCTTTATATCTATTTTTTTGGAGAGAAAAGCCAACTGTTCACCTCAAAAACTCACTCTCCATCTCTATTTTTTAGATTAGAGTTGCTACAGTGCTTTTCTACAAGTAGAGAACACTGTAGCAATTACTGTAGCACCTCTAAACAATATTATCCCTTAAAATAATACCTAGTTGAATATTCTCTCTCCCATTCCTTCTCTTTCATTCTTCACTCTCTCGTGCTTCTCTATCTCAACGGTAATATAACACAATCAAAACAAAAACACAAAACCCAATCGAAAGATTTGAAACACAAAAACAATCTTTCTCATAAGCCTAATGAAATCTGAACAATAAAATAAAACTAATCAAACTAGAACTAAAAAAAAAAAAAAACATGTAGAATGCCGATCTGTGTAGAACACCGACCTCCACTTCTCTGTCGGTGATCTATGTGTGTATGAGAGAGAATTTGTTTGTGTGATATAGAAGGAGAGAGTGTTCTAGAAAGAGGGAGAGAGACAGCTGAAGAAATGATCGGGAATGAACTAGAAAAAGAAAAAGAAGGTAGATAGAGGAAAGGAATGAAATACATGTGTGGTAGAGAAAAACTCCAAGAGAAAAAAAGAAAAAAGAAAAAAGAAAAAGAATCGTATGGATGACAGATGGTGTGAAGGGAAAAATAATATAAAAAATAATAAATAACAATTAAGAAATGCTACCATAATATTTTCACAATAAATCTTAAGTAATAGATTGTTATTAGCTAATACTGATGAGTAAAAAATAATTTCAGTGGTTAGTTCAAATTAGAATTAGAAACAACTTTTCACAAAAGATTTTGATGTGATTCATGTAAAAGTATTGTGAAAAATGTTGTGAATATAACACTTTTTATTGGAAAAATATAATTGTTAGGAATGAATATAGAAAGAATAAATGATAATAAAAAAAATGAATGAAGAAATAATATTTAAATAAGATAGACAATCTATTGAAAAGTGTATTTGAAAAAGTGAGTAGCTAAAAGGTAAAAGTCACTGTTTACTCTCCTAACAGTACAAAAATTTAGAGAATCTGCTGAAAATGATCTTATAGCATGGCCTAGGGCCGGCTCTGCAGGGGTGACATCACGTTATAAGTAGAAGGTTTTCAGGAAATGGATTGACTGAGCATCCACAACAGGTGTGGCAAATGTGCCAAATGCTAAATATTTGGCACATTTGCCACACCAAACACAAAAATGGAGCATTATGAGATGTGCCAAATCTCGAAACTTATACCACATGTCTACAGTATCGTTGCAAATTTGCAACGGTACGGACAGATGTGGTAAAAATAAAAATTGTTTTATATTCACTTTTTTCTCTCCTCTCTCTTCATTTTTTCTTCTCTTCTCTCTCACTCTCTGGTTCTCTGGTTCCCTCTCTCTTCGATCTCACTCTCCAGTTCCTTCTCTCTTCAACTAGTCCGACAGCGACGACAGCGTGCTCCGACGACGATCTCACCCACGCTCCAGCTAGGATAGCGTTGCTCCGATGACGATCTCACCCACACTCACACCCACGACGACAGCGTAGCTCGATCTCACCCACGCTCCAGCCAAGACGGCGTAGCTCCGACAACGATCTCACCCACGACGATGACGTAGCTCGATCTCACCACGCTCCAGCCACGCTTGATCTCACCTACGCTCGATCTCGTCAATCTCACCCCGAGGCCGTCGTTGATCTCACCCTCTTCCCTCTCCTTTCTGTCCGCCTTTCACTCTGCCTCTTTCTGGTTGTGGTTTTTTTTTTTTTTTTTTTTTTTTTTTTTTTTGACTTCAATCGTGCTCCATCCCCTACCTCCATACTTAACCCCCCATGATGATATCCCTTGCCTCCAGTAGTGATCTCCATACAAAGGAAGGGTTGGGGCCTAGTTCTGCTTTCAGGAATGAGCTTCGAGGGAAATAACGTGCCTTATATACTCTGTGGAAAAGGGAGTGTGTATTTTGGATTAACCTCGGGCCTGCTTTGCAAGCATTGCAGGTTAAAGGCATTTAGATCCCAGAACCCCATTCCTTCATTACGTTTATGAGAGCATAGTTTAGTCCAGTTAATCTAGTGGATTTTTCACTCTCATGGTTCTGTCCCCCCAATATTTTGCCAAAGAGTTGATGCCATCACAAATAGATTTAGGCAGCCTGAACACACTCATAGAGTATGTCGAATGGCTTGAGCCACCGTCTTAATGAGTACCTCAGCCCGCCTTAGAAAAGAACTTCTCCTTCCACCCCATTACACGCTTTGATATTTTCTCCTGGATCTCCTTGAACGTATTAACCTTAGACCTGCCGCATGTCATGGGCAAGCCTAGGTAATGTTCACAATCATGCATAACTCTTGCCCCTAACATCCTTGGAAGTATTTCTTACATCCTGTCTTGTTTCTTACTGAAGAAAAGAGAAGTCTTTTGCTTTTATGGCTTGACCCGATGCAACTTCATACTTCTCCAAAAGGGTAAGTAGGTTTTGGCACTCTTCCACAGTTGCTCGCAGAATGCAAGCTGTCATCCGCAAACAAAAGGTGAGAAATGCACACTCCTTGTTGGCTGGTCATAAGCCTTTTATGTTGTGGTTTGCTTGCTTTCCGTAATAGGGCAAAGCCCCTCCGCATATAGTAAAAAGAAGTATGGAGAAGTGGGTCTCCTGTTTTATACCCCTTAATGGTTTGATATACCCTTGGGCTCCCATTGATAATATCGAGTAGGAAGTGTACTAACTGTCTCCATGGCATATGAACCCATCTTGGGTCCAACCCAATCTTTAGCATTATCATGCGCAAAAATGTCTACTCCACCCGGTCGTATGCCTTCCTAATATCCATTTAATTGCCATTTGCCCCTTCTTCCCCTTTCTTCTATTCCTCATCCTTGTATAACTCATATGCTACCGTTGTATTATCTGTGATAAGCCTTCCAGGGACAAAGGCACTCTGTGCATTTGATATAACATTAGGCAACACAATCTTCAACCGGTTAGCTAACAAGATAAGATTCTGGATACCACGTTCCCAAGACTGATGGGTCTGTAGTTGCCATTGTCTTGGGGTCTTGTTTCTTTGGGATAGCACATATGAGTATAATTCATCTTATGCAACATGTGACCGATTGTAAGACTGAAATAACAGCTTCACTAACATCATGCCCAACTATATGCCAGTATTTTTGAAAAAAGAATGGGGACATACCATCGAGCCGGAGACTTTGAGGGATGCATTTGGAAAAGTGCTCCCTAACTTCCTCGGTGTATATGGCTCAAGCAGGGAATTGTTCATTATTCGAGTGACCACTCTTTCCACTGAGTCTAGAAGGTCTCCATGTTCACTAGGTTGGCGTAGTAAACAGGCCTTGAAAATATTGTTTAGCTACTGTGGCAATGCGTCTCTCAAAGTACACCATTCCCCATTTTGGTCTTCCACACCATGTATGTGATTTTTCCTGCGTCCTGACTCCCCTTTGATGGAAGTACTGGTGTTCTTGTCTCCTGCTGGTAACCAGATGGACCTGACCTCTGTCTCCAAAAGAGCTCATCCTGGTGAGGAGTGTATTGATGCTGTTTTTAAGTTCCTGATCTTGGTACCTTGTTAGGGTCATTCATGGCTAAAAGTTCTTCCAAAGCTACCTGCTTCACTTGTAACTCAGATTTTGTGTTGCTAAAGTATTGCGGCTCCACTCAACCAATGCAAGCCGACACCGTTTAATTTTTTCAAAAAGCCATACATAGGACTTCTTGGACATGCTCCTGATTCCCAGGCCTGACAAATGACATTTTCACATTCAGCATGTGATGCCCATTTCTCCTCAAAGCGTCGAGGTACTTTCTTCCTCCTACCCCTTGGTCTGGGCCTTGAGTTGATTAGGATTGGTATATGGTCAAATAAGATGCTTAGAGATGAGACACACTGACATGAGGGAAAAGCTCTTGCCACTCACTGATGCACATGCCCTGTCCAATCGTTCTTGCACGAAAGCATCTCCAGGGGACCATTGTTCCAAGTGTATTGGTTCCCCTGAACCTAGATCAACTAGGCCAAACATAACAAGGTACTCGAAACTCTTGCATCGGTTGAAGTGGCTTTGGACGGTTTCCTTGTTTCTCCCCTGAGTGTAGGATCTCATTGAAGTCTCCACAACATAACCACGGGTTTGGAAGCCTAGAGTGAAGGTGTTTCAAAAGCTGCCAAGATTCATGTTTATTTTGCTCTTTTGGCCAACCATAGAATCCAGTTAGTCTCCATGTGGGTCGTTACCATTGTGGATAAGACTCAATGTGGTGTGGTGAGAATGTTTGGATATGCAAATCCACTTCTTCCTTCCATAGTAATGCTAGTCACCACTTCGGCGGACACTGATACAACAAACATGCAACGGTGGTAAGTCAGATTGTATTTGCCGCATTTCATCCACAGACTATTTTGTTTCCATTAGAAACAAAATCTTGGACTTTTTCCCTCGTAAGATGAGAGAGAACATCGACTGCACGTTGGTTCCCAAGCCCCCGGCAGTTCCAACTTAAAATACTCGTTGCCTCGGCGGGCTGGTTGCAGCCTCCCCGTTATGCTAGGTTTTTTTGAGTAAGTACTGTAGAAGGAGTCTCCACCCCTTTGCTTTTCTTACAGGTTAGTTGCTTGTTCCCCTCAGTGTCTTCCATGCACTCCATCCTACCCCTCTTAGTTCCATGTTGATGGTCACCCTAGGAGTATCAGTATTGTGTATATTGGGCATGCGTCCACTCTTGTCCACTTGACTCTCTTTCATTGGTCTTGTTTTGAGTATTTTTAATAGAGTCATGTGCAACCTCACGTGATTGCCCCACTTGTTCATTTGGCACGTGTGGTATGTGTTCTTGTCTAAGATATTTCACAGGAATACTGACAAAAGTTTCAGTGGGTTTGAAAGCTGATATTCATACTTGATTTAGGTCCCACGTTCCTCATAAATCCGGGTTTGGTAGCCTTGATTGTGTGATCTGCCGTTTCCTGCATTGAAGAATCCAATCCCGAGATTTTGTTTGTAATGACTCCGGAGTTAATGATTTTTGTGACTTGACATCCTTGGAATCCGCAAGAATATTACCGTTGCTTGATTTGGCATTATTCTCATTAATTGCTTCAGTCTAACGTGGCAGTGCACTGATAGCTTGTTGTAATGGAAACCGATCTGCTTGGCCCTTATCCGGTGCCATTTCTGACCTTGGTGTGCTTCTTGTCTGCCTTGGCCTAAAGCCACCTTCCGCTGCACCGTGATCCTCCCTTATCTTTGTACTAGCCTAGCCATTCACCATATGGTGTTTCTGCTTCATGTACGGTGCTTGAAGCGGTGCAGGATCTCCTCTCATGGCCGAATCGGCCACACTGGAAGCAAAGCCCAACTAGTCTTTTGTACTTGAAGCCTATCCGAGTTTTATTCCCTTCCGGATTAGAACTGACCCACCGCAGCGGATTGACTTATCGAGAGGGATTTCCACTCTAACTCAGATGATTCGGGCTTGCTCAGCCATGAAAGCCTTGGTGTCCACTTCTACCACTCGTCCTACGTCGCTTCCGATTTCCCGACCCACCTTTTCTGAAAGTAAGTCAAATGGCAGTCCCCAATTTGGATCCATATCGGGAGGACGGGAAAAGTAACAGAGCTCACTGTTATGCCTATCTCCCACCTGCGGAGGACCAGTATGTTTCCGTCGAAACTCCATGGTCTGTTGTTCATCACCACGTTAACTGGCTTTCAAGTGCAAACTTGAATTGGAAAAGACCCTGTCCAACGTCGATAATCTTCAGTCTGTCCCTAGCTTCCATACTGACCAAAGCAAGCTTTTGGTGCTCGCTGATTTAGGGTAGTTTGTGAGAAACGACCTAGCAAGTTCGATGAACATTCATCTAGTATTTTCCCACATTGAGACCTCCCCACCGTGATCACTTCGTCCTCATCCTCCGTCAGGTTTAAGCTTTGGATTCTAGCGATGAAGTCTGAATCCATGTTTATGGGTACAACTATAATGAGAATAGCACTGGAGATGGCATAGAAGTATGTTTTGGACGTTACTCAAAAAGTGCGTGAAAAGAATGGCCAATGTTGTGAAAAGAAATGGCCGACGTTACTCAAAAAGTGCATGAAAAGAAAAGGCCCACCCTTGGTAGAAGAAAAGACTCACCCTTTGGTGAGAAAGAGAGCTCACCCGTGGTGAGAAAACCATGAGAAATACTTAATTGATGGGATTTTTAAGACTGACATACATATTTACTATTAGAACATATAGAACATTTAATCTAACGGTGAAATTTGTTTTTCAATAAAAGATTAATTTTTTAGTTCACCAAAAGTTTTTTTTGATCTTGTACAATTTTTTTTTTTTTGGTATTCTGTCCTAATTAAATAGGAACAGCTTCACCCATTTATA
Organism: Quercus suber; assembly: GCF_002906115.3. NCBI lineage: Eukaryota > Viridiplantae > Streptophyta > Magnoliopsida > Fagales > Fagaceae > Quercus > Quercus suber. Next base: position 276,852 of record NW_027069903.1, on the reverse strand, counting down.
AAAACATAAAAAATAGATTGTATTAATGCCCACTTTTGTAATAGACTTGTTGCATCTAATCTTTAATATATAAGTACCCTTTTTAGACCCAAAAAAAAAAAAANGCTGCATTTGGTTGATTTGATGGTGGTGGTGGGCTGTGGCTATGGGGGTGACAATGATAGTGGTGTGGGCTTGGGGGTGATGGCCGGTGGTGGTTTTTTTTTTTTTTTTTTCCTGGTGATTGTGGCGGCAACAATTTTTCTGGTTGTGGTTGTAGTAGTAGTAGTTGTTGTTGTTGTTGTGCGTTTGGTTTTTTTGGTGATTGTGGCGGCAACAATTTTCTGGTTGTGGTTGTAGTTGTTGTTGTTGCAGTTCTGGTTTTCTGGTTTGCGGTGGTGTTGATGAGGACGATGATGATGGGGAGAGGAATTTAATATATTATTTTAATGTGTAGAAATATTATTTTAATGTAGAGAATTGAAGTATAAAACATCTGATAATTGCGATATTGTAAAATGATGTGGTAAAATAATAAAGCAGGGTTTTAGTGTGGCAAAATGGCATAATTTTTGTCACATCTGATACGGATGCTCTAAGTAATGATAGTAGAAGGTTTTCATCTAGCTTTCACTTTTCAGTGCTTTCAAATGTCCATAGAATTCTTGAGTAACGTATCATAGCCGCATAGTGTTTTAAATTTTTTTACTTGAGTTCAGGTTATGCGTAGTGCAACTATTAGGCCTCTTTATATATATATATATAAACAAGCCCACAAACACAAGAAACACACACTATGGGCCATCAAACCACAAACACAAGAAATACACACTATGGGCCATACAGACTCCTGCTCACCTCTCACACACACACTCTATGGCCCAACTACTCAATCTTTTTTTTTTTTTTTTGAATTAGTGGCCCAGCAACTCTTCAAAGTGTCCATAATTTTAGAGAAATGATATGTCTATAATATTTTTACAACAAATTCTAAGTAGCAAGTTGTTACTGGTTGTTATTATTGGGGTAAAAACGTAATCTTAGTGTTATATTTAAATTTGAATTAATAACAATTAACCACCTATAATTTGTTATGAAAATTTGTAAAAATATTGTGCACGTATATAGCACCTCTCTAATTTTTAACATCTTGTAGTGTTGGTATCATTGCTGCCTCAACATGGCGATATCATGATTCCTAAGTTTTTTCAACGCCAGCAACGCATGGTACAAATTTGCCAAAAATTAAAGAAATTAAAAGCATTATGGAAATTGCTTGAATTTGTTTATAATCTTCTTCTTATACACTTCAATCTTCATGATTGCAAATTTTAATAATGCTCTGAGATCAATAATTATATCATCTATAAAATGTTTAAATTTCAAATTTATGTGTTGTGTATGTGTATGTGTATATGTGTTATATATATATATATATTTTTTTTTTTTAATTTTAAGAATCTAATTTTATTTTTATTATTAATATTTATTAAAAATGTGTTTATGAATTGAATAATAAATAATATTTGATTCACATGAATTTTGACATACATATTTTTTGAGCTAAGAAGATAGAATTTTATTCAACTGAAAAAGACCATATTACAAGTATAAGTCAATCTGAACTAACAAATTGACGTGGGGGAAGCACTAATTACATGCAGCAGTGCTCCCAAGAAAGCCAATTCCCATGCAAAATATCTTGTGGGCCTATGCTGTCCCTATGTTACTTTAAAGTTTTAAAAAACTCTAGAACGAAATATAGGTGCTGACTTCCCACTAAATGTTAGCTGACATTAACCTTTGGTACTCAGCCAGGAACGCAATTGCTCCATCAAATATAATCTGGGGATGAACCTGAACGTGCTCAAAATAAAATCTGTTTCTAGCGTTCCATATCGCCCAAGCCGTTGTTGCCCACCATTCCAGCTCTAGCTGGTCCAGTTTTCTCCTCATTTGTTCAAATAGTAGGAAGAAGTCTATGGCTTCATTTCTACACTTTTGGGTTCTTCTGTTGGACAAACTCCACACATTCCTCGCAAAGGCACACTCCCAGAGCACGTGGCTAGCTGTTTCCAGTTTCTGGCAGCAAATTTCGCATTTGGCCTCCACTTTTACTCGTCTCTTAAGTAGGTTCTCTTTAGTCGGTAGACAGTTAGAGCAAGCCCTCCATAAAAAGGTTTGTACCTTTGGAGGCACGTTTAGCCTCCAAATCTTCCTCCAGGTTGGTCCGTGGCTTTGAGCCAAGGAATGCTCCACGTAACTAGGGTTTTTCAAGCGGACAGCGATACGGTATGCAGTGCGCATTGTGAATTTCTTGGCTCTGTTCTCCTTCCACACCAGCACGTCCCTTGAGTTTACATTGTTTAACGGCGTCCCCAATATCTCCTCACATGTCTTTTGTGCAAAAGTAGCCAGCACCTTTCCCCGGACCCACTGCCATTTATCCTCGTCTATAAGTTCACAGACTCGCATATTCAGTGTTGGTTCCTGTAAGAAGATAGGAGCATGGGGCAGCCAGGCATGTGTGGAGACTTCAATCGTGCATCCATCCCCTACCTGCCATCTTAACCCCCCATGATGATATCTCTTGCCTCCAGTAGTGATCTCCATACAAAGGAAGGGTTGGGGCCTAGTTCTGCTTTCAGGAATGAGCTTCGAGGGAAATAACGTGCCTTATATACTCTGTGGAAAAGGGAGTGTGTATTTTGGATTAACCTCTGGGCCTGCTTTGCAAGCATTGCTAGGTTAAAGGCATTTAGATCCCAGAACCCCATTCCTTCATTACGTTTATGAGAGCATAGTTTAGTCCAGTTAATCTAGTGGATTTTTCACTTCTTATGGTTCTGTCCCCACCAATATTTTGCCAAAAGAAAGTTGATGCCATCACAGATAGATTTAGGCAGCCTGAACACACTCATAGAGTATGTCGGAATGGCTTGAGCCACCGTCTTAATGAGTACCTCAGGCCCCGCCTTAGAAAAGAACTTCTCCTTCCACCCCATTACACGCTTTGATATTTTCTCCTGGATCTCCTTGAACGTATTAACCTTAGACCTGCCGCATGTCATGGGCAAGCCTAGGTAATGTTCACAATCATGCATAACTCTTGCCCCTAACATCCGTTGGAAAGTATTTCTTACATCCTGTCTAGTGTTCTTACTGAAGAAAAGAGAAGTCTTTTGCCTATTTATGGCTTGACCCGATGCAACTTCATACTTCTCCAAAAGGGTAAGTAGGTTTTGGCACTCTTCCACAGTTGCTCGGCAGAATAGCAAGCTGTCATCCGCAAACAAAAGGTGAGAAATGCACACTCCTTGTTGGCTGGTCATAATGCCTTTTATGTTGTGGTTTGCTTTTGCTTTCCGTAATAGGGCAAACAGCCCCTCCGCATATAGTAAAAAGAAGTATGGAGAGAGTGGGTCTCCTTGTTTTATACCCCTTGATGGTTTGATATACCCTTGGGCTCCCTATTGATTAATATCGAGTAGGAAGTTGTACTAACTGTCTCCATGGCCATATGAACCCATCTTGGGTCCAACCCAATCTTTAGCATTATCATGCGCAAAAATGTCTACTCCACCCGGTCGTATGCCTTGCTAATATCCAATTTAATTGCCATTTGCCCCTTCTTCCCCTTTCTTCTATTCCTCATCCTATGTAGTAACTCATATGCTATCGTTGTATTATCTGTGATAAGCCTTCCAGGGACAAAGGCACTCTGTGCATCTGATATAACATTAGGCAACACAATCTTCAACCGGTTAGCTAACATAGATAAGATTCTGGATACCACGTTCCCAAGACTGATGGGTCTGTAGTTTGCCATTGTCTTGGACCCTTTTTAGACCCAAAAAAAAAAAAAAAAGACAAAAGGCCCAATGGTAGAAAAAGCCTAACAATATGAAGAAAATGGGAAGAGAAAATAGTAAAGTAAAGACCAGCAAGCCAGAATGGCAGGAATAACGGTTAGTAGGCCCACAAAAATAATAAATGGAAAAGAAAAAGCAGATGGGCCGAGAAAGCCCAAGAAATGAAGTAGTAAACTCAGGAGAATAATGAGAGATAAAGAAGAAGTAAATGGACCGGGGAAGCCCAAGAAATGAGTTAATAAAACCTATAGGGTTGGCATAAAGGACAATAAGCCTAAAAGGTAATAAGAGGTAAGGATGTAGTACTTGGGCCAAAGAAACCCAAAGGATTTAGCTTTTCCCATGGGAGTAAAAGAGGTAAAAAAGAAGTAAATGAGCCGAGGAAGCTTGAGGAATGAAATGGGCTAGCATAACAGGAATGTGGTCCAATAGAGCCCAAAAGAGGTAAGGATGTGGAAAGTGGGCTAGCAGGAGCCTTAGCCTGTAAGCCCATGGGTAACAAAGAAATAAAAAAGAAGTAATGATATAGCAGGAGCAGTGTAGTGACATGGTAGGGTCACCAGCCAAGAAGCCCAAGTACACAGGAAAGAAGAGGACATGGGCTAGGCAAGAAGGAAAGGGCCTGTGCCCAAGTAATGCCTAGGCCAAAGAAGAGATGGAAGGTAGAGAACACAAACCTAAAGGCCCATGTATCTTTCACACCGCACCGCAAGAGTTAAACAGCTACCAGAACAGACAGCAGAATCAGACAAACGATGTAGCAATGACAAATGCGTGAAGGCCAGAAAAGTAATGGATTCAAACGGAAGCGGAGCATACACATATGGCTTAGCTGTTCCTGCCGTGAGCATGCTGTACATTTAAGACTTCTGCCAATGCGCATCTACACTAGGATGGCCCAACTAGTGCACAAGCTGGCCTAATGTGTGTTTCACTTAGGCCAGTCCCAACTTTCCTATCTCAGAATCACAGGCCATGGTACAGCAGGAGAAATCAAGCCCAAAAACACAAAAGGCCCACCATAGATAGTAACTTAAACTTAAACTTATAATACATTACGTAATTAGAGTATAACTACAAAATGACCTAACTTTTGTAGCTGTAGACTGAGGTTATAACACTAATATTACTATTTTCATGTGTATTCTAATAAATATTATTGTTTACTCAAAAAAAAAGAAAAAAAGAAAAAAAAGAGGATATTCATCTTACATTGGTTGTGTGTGTCTAGTGACTACTATTTATAACCTCATGAGGTTAGACATTTTTGTAGTTGTACTCTGATTATATAATGTATTACAAATCCGGCTTAAAACACTAATATTACTATTTTCATATTTGTTATAATAAGTATTACTGTTTACTCAAAAAAAAAATTCTAACTTATTTTTTTACTTTTATCTAGGAATATACATCTGGGCAAATTATTGTGTGGGTTAGGCATACTCCTGCCCACCTCTAACAAAGGTTGGTGTGCCAAGGAATGGGCTTTGGATTTGAATTTGTTTGATGGAGGGTCACGTTTATGCGAAGGAATGGGCCTGGGTCGAGTAAAAACCGAACCGAAAGAAATGGGGCATGAGCTATACTAATGGTGGGATAGGCTTTGATTCCTTTTCCTTTTGAAAATAGTTATACAACTGAAAAATGAATCAAAGCTACGCCACGTGATTGAGATTAAATTTGGTAATTACAATATTCTATTTTTGTAGAAAAAAATACTTTTAAAAAAAAAAAATTTATAGAAAAGTGGAAAAACTACATTAGATACAAGAATTTGCGCTTCTCTGAAGCTACTGCACCTAGTGCATCTTCAAAAAGATTTACAACATTAATAACTTTATATTAGATTGCAAAGGGCCAATTTTATGCTAGTGGCCTAGATACTCATCTTTTTTTCTTTTTTTCTTTCTATAGTTTTTTAGAATTTTTTAATAATATTATTGTCAATTTTTTTCCAATAATCAAACAAAAAGAATCATAGAAATTGCTTATGGAAAAGAAATATTTACTCCTTAGGAAAACGTTATATGATAACGTGCTTTGGTATGCTATTTGAGATTCAACTAATTTTTCTATTTTTCATATCTTTGCTAAGATATACTATTTGACATTTTCTATTTGACCGTAATAATTAAAAATTATTTACAAATCAAAGGAAAATTATTTGTATATAAATTTATAATATAATTAGAATAAACTAAATTTTAAAGTGTACAAAAATAGACCTAATCTGTCAAAGGTGCAACTTTACTTAATAATACAATCACATAATAACCTCGACTTTATCAAAGCATACTGCCTAGATGGACTAAACACATTATTTGATGAGTTAATACTCACTAATATTAATTTCATATTGATAATGAAGTATATCATGGTTTAGATGTAAACGTTAATTAAAATAAATGAGAATTTGCTATTAATTTTTTTTTAGAATCCAGACCAATCGGCCAACTATATATTATTCAATGAAATACTGAAAGAAATTACACATAATCTCGAGTAACAAGAGGAGCTATATTGTGAGGGATGAATTCAATCCAAACCTAAAGCTCACTGCCAGACTTTGAACGTCTGGCTAGAAAGTGGGCAACTAAATTGCCTAAATGCTTAATATGGTTAAAATTACAAAAACGGAACTCTGCAGCTAGAACCAGCAAATCATTCAGCACGAGCCCAAACTCTGGATGGCTCACATCTTCAGCCAGGAGTGCTTTAGTAATCACCTCTGCATCGCCCTCCAAAATAATCCCAAAGATGCTTAACTCTTTGCGAAGATTAGAGCTCTTCAACAGGCTAACGCTTCAACTGTTGCAGCACAAATAGGCATAGCAATCCGTTCTGATAATGCTCCAATAACACAGCCATATGAGTCACGCATAACCACTCCTAAACCAGCTGCTCCCAATTCATCAAACACGGCTCCATCGAAATTAATTTTATAATGAGCAAAATTAGAGAGCCACCATGCTGTTCTGGACATATCTGGAGGTAGCCGAGAATGCAGAACTTGGGCTGATTGAAATTCAACTAGTAGACATTCAGCTCTTGCCCGAATCACAGAGACTTGAGTAAAGGGCTCACCTAGCCTATCACAGTTACGCCTACTCCAAATCAGCCAAATTATCATGGCTGGGAGATTAACATTAACCAGGTCCTTTCTCAGCAAAACCAGCTCCAAAAAATCAGCAAAGCGATTGAATCTATGCTTGAGACTTTATTATGTGTTAAATAAATGAGTTTTACTTTATCTTGGGTAGTGTTATACATTGTGCAGAAAACCTAAAATCTAACTTTCAATTTTGATAATGGTGTTCATAGAGAGAGAGAGAGAGAGATGGTTAACAAAAAGTGAAGTCTCAAGCCGTTATGAAAAATTCATTTTTAATGATGATTTTATCCTTTTTAAGTGTTGAGCTATTTTTAATTAATATATTATTATAATAAGGGTTTTTTTTTTTAGAACACTAAGGGCACGTTTGGTAGATTATAATAAACACTGTAATGTAATAGATACTCCTATGACATAACTATTCGGCTGTTTGGTTATGTTTTTATTACAATGAATAGTTATTTCTTATGAATAGCTATTCTTCAAAATGAGAATAACTATTTCTTATTAAAAGTACTGAATATCTATTCCTTCACCTTATGTAATAACTTTTTACAAAAAATTTCCTAAAAAGCTATTAGTTGCCACATCTTCAAAAGTAAAGAAAATAAATTTTCCTTGTTGTTAATTATTAGCTCTATTTTGAACACCCTAAAATAAGTGTATTTTAGGAAATTTGACTTAAAAATGATTTAATTACACATTCTTTTTATACTCTACTAAATTGTGAATGCATATTCAAAATTATATTCCTAAATGGTTACCAAACTAATGAATAGTAAGGGACTACGCACACTGGGTATGAACGAGTAGTGTCATAGCACTCCATACCAGCAGCTGCTAGTTCCACTCCATCCTAATGGCCATTTATTGGATTGTCTAGTTTTGATAGTTCTTCGTTTTCCATTGATTCAAGAATTTTAGATTTCCTCCTCGATCAACGTCTTGAGGAACTCTAAAATTTGATGAAAAGAATCTCGTATCCTTACTAAATTTTAGAACAGGAACTTTAGAGACAATAATATTTAATTAACATTCTTTGACATTATGTTCAGAATTTCCATTTGCGGTTGATTGTTTATGGTTGCAAAGGCTCGAACAATTGAGAAACTGAAAAATTCTTGGAAATAATCAGCCACTTCTAGATCACACCATTTAATAATACTTGTAATGAATCTGCTTAATGAAATGATGGTGGTGGTGGTGGTGTTTAAGTGTTTGGTGTCCTGGACAAATGAAGTTCTTAGAATGATGAAAAATAAAGGGATAAACTGACATATTTAAGGAGTCACCCATCCAAAATGAAGAAAGGAACTAAAATATTGCCTCAACCAAGAATAGGTTTTTTTGGTATACACATGTGATTGAAGTCCTGTGTTGAATGAGAATGATAGAAAGGAATGGTTATTATAACGTAATTGAGCCAAAACTCATAAACTTAAGCTTTTCAGTTAAGTGACATCCCTATATGTTATATATATTAGGCTTATTACCAACTACTAAATTGGAGTCTCCAAACTTGTTCTCTCTCCAACAAATGGTATCATAGCTTCATTTGTCCCATCACCCATGGATGATCCCTAACCAACTAATAACTACTCACACAACTTTAACACTTACTAGCTGCTATAGGTACCTCTCCATCCACATTTCGAAGGGTCTACAATGAACATGTTAAAAGAAAAAGAAACATTGTAATGGATATAATGAACGCGTTGCAGGAAAAAGAAGCAGGGGTGCCGGTAGAGTGTATTGTGGTATATAACAAAGCATATAGACATAAAAGATGGGAGTCGTCATGTAACTTCTACAGCTACTCAAAAAAATTGTAAGTATTATCTTCGTTCATCCTATAACCGGTTTACAAAAAAAAAAAAAAAAAAAAAAATTGCCTATAGTTATAGGACAATAGCAATATTTTGTAGTGCTGTTATAGAAAATGCCAACATAGCCCGATGGACCTATAGCAGCGTTTTTAGAACTTATAGCGACGTTTGCAAAACACCGCTATAGCCCTTGTTTTTTTGTAGTGACGTAGCTTATTTATAAATGAACATAGTTTGTTCCATTCAAAGTCATGTTCCAACTAATTTATATTCCACCAACATATGTTGCACTTATGATTTGTTATCATTTTAATTTTTTATTATAAGAAGGAAAAAAAAAGGATTTGATTACTTTATAATAGAAAAATAAGAAAGGGACTTGCTTAGTAGTGGAGCATAAATTGATATATTAAGGGTCTGTTTGAAATCTGCTTATTTTGTTGAAAGTACTGTAGATTAAGATAAAAGTTAGCTGAAATAGTAAAGTAAGACTCATGAATAATACTAGTAGTACAATAGGACCCATGAATAGTAGTAAAAATAAGTTGAATAGTAAAATAAATTAGTAAAATTAATTATGCCAAACAAACACTAAGAATGAAACCAAAAACTTTTATTCCTTATTTAAACCTTTTTAGCTCATACATGGAAATTTTTATAGCTATAGGGTAAATTTTTTTACACACTCACTATTGCACACTTCATACACACTCTTTTTGAAATTGTATTTTGAAAACAAGATTTCAATACATTGAAATTTTTGTAGCTGTAGGGTAAATTTTGTTATACACTCACTATTGCACACTCCGTATACACTCTTTTTGAAATTGTATTTTGAAAACAAGATTTCAATTCAAATTGTAATATGATGAAATTTTGTTTTTTAAAGCACGATTTCACAATTTTAATTGAAATTGTGTTTGCAAAACACAAATTCAACCCGCATGACAGTGCGTGTACAAAGAGTGTGTCATAGTGAGTGTGTGATGATCATTACCCATAATTACATAGGTAGTGATGAAGTTGAGAAATTCACCAGTGAGTCACACTATGCCTTCACGCTCGTATGTTAACCTACACAAGACAAAGGAGAAAAACTATCAGAGGGCACCGATGTGGTGCCAGCCAAATACCCTCCGAAGGTCAAGTCAGAAAGTATTCTCACAACTCTAGAGTGCTAGAAAGGGTAAAATAATGCGTACCTCTATTGATGAGAGTATTGGGGCTTTTATAGTAGTCGAAAGTTTTTCTTCTTAGACTTGGCATCCAAGTCTTTTCCTTGTAGGAGTCCTCATTTTTAAAGTCTGAAACGTGGTGGACAGATCTTCTCCTTATGGGGAAATTTTTTACCAAATATATGTGATTTCTAAAGTCCAAGTAGCGCAAGAACTCTGTTTAGGGCCTTACGAGAATGGGCCAAAATATTTCCACTAAGGGGTCCAACAGGCCCATGGCCAACTAGCCCATCTTTCTTCGCTCCGTCCATATTAGGTCCGTCCGCATGAGATCCATCCACTTAAGGCCCCGTGCAAATGATGGGCTCGTCTATTCTTACGTCCGCGGACTGTAGCCGGCCCGTACGATCACAATAGGCATCCTAGCGTGTATTTTCTCCCTTTCAGTTGCCCCCTCACCTGATGGGTCCGTCATGCATAAGAGAACGGACCCATGGGGTGATGGACTTAAAATCTCGATCATGTTTCCATGACACCTAGGTCCGTGAACTTTCATCCGTACACTGCTGGATTAGGAGTTAACACATTAATGAGCTGCGCCAAGTGTCATCCTGTCAATGGCCATTGTTTTGGAACGAGGTGTCGCTTCGTCTTCCGTGCACATCCTTTATAAATATCGACCCCTCCGCCCTCATTTTTCCACTTGTTGCTGGAAGAAATTGTCAGAGCGAGTCTGTCACACCTATCAGAGAATAGTACATTCACTAACATACCCGTCGCCTGCCACATCTTGCTTATTTCGATCTTCTGGTGAGTTGTTTCCTACCTGTCTTCTTTTAATTTTCGCTCTTATTTATCTCTTTTTACACTTTATGCGCCCGTCGTTCTTTCCAAACCCGTCAGAGTCTTAAGTTTTGTCATTACCTGTAGGCCATGTCTAGTGCGTTGAGTAATCAGTCGGTCGTCCGCGACGGGGTGGATTACGAAGAGGTATACCCGTCAGGTCCCAAAGACCACGACGTCCCAAGCGAGGAGAGTAGTCCATCATCATCCTCCTCGTCCTCAACAAATGAGGGCTTGGAGATGATCGAAATACAAGAGGGTTCAGCTGACGACGAAGAGCCAATAGTTAGGTCCGTCGTGGGAGCTGACGGACTTAGGGAGTTCATCATGCTCCCAGAGTGGACGGTTCACGCCTTCACATCTACTATCAAGGAAGGCCATTTTAACACCCTTAGGGCCCGTTACCAAATCCCAGACCACATCCCACTTCGTCTACCCTACATGTCAGAAAAATATTATTACGAAGGAGTTGACGGAGTAGGTGTGTACGAACAAGTGCTTAAGGCTGGCCTGAGATTTCCGTTAAGTTCGTTACACCGTGAACTCTTAAACTACCTAGGTATATCCGTCAGCCAGGTGTCTCCTAATGCCTGGAGAGTTTTCATCGTGATGGAGGTTCTGTACGGAGCCATGTCGAACGATGGGAAAAGACTTACGATAAAAGAGTTCCTCCATTGCTACTGTCCGGATGAGATAGACAAGTCGAGGGGCATGTATAGCTTCGTCCCTAGGAGCCCCATCCTGAAAGTTATTTTTGAAACCCTGGACTCAAATAGAGACTAGAAGAGTCGCTACTTTTTTATAGAAGGAGATAATTGGATGTGTCATCCAGGGGAGACGGACTTCATGCCCGTCGACACAGTTTGGGGCATTTTAAACCCATCCGGTATGGCTCGTTGTAAATGACTCTGTGCAACTTAATAATTTTTATAATGTTTCTAATGTCCATCCTCTTTGATGCAGTTCGACGGCGTCCCCAGATTACACTTGAGGAATTCAGTTTCCTTGAAAGAATTTTTTCAAAGACAAAACCCGAGGAGCGGACGTGGGGCAAGCTCGTCAACCTCAATACCATCTACTGGTATTGTGACGGGCCCAAGCCAACCCCGGCAGCTTTAAAGTACAAGAAGCAGACCCGTCTACATGAGTCCGTCGATCCTTCTGACCTGTTTTTACCGTCATTATCATTATTATTTCTTAATCCGTCTACCTTTTTCAAAGATGGAGGATGCAAAAAGGCGAGCAACTATAAGACTCCAGGCTGCGAAGAACAAAGAGGCTGGAAAGGACCCCATGGGGACGGGCTCCAGCAAGCAGAATCTGAAGAGGAAATTGCCCGCGAAGGGTGACCGTCCACCAAAGCAGACCAAGGTCCCCCTGGAGCTGGTCATCGGCTTGATGGCTGAGGGGAATAAGTCAGTCACTCCGGCTAAACATGGTGTGGGCAAGGGTCTGATGACGGGTCCATCTGGCAGCCAAAAGAAGCCACCCGTCGTGCTCCGTGAGGACTCTAAGTATGCCCTGGAGAGGTTGTCGTCAATCATTACTACCGACGACTACGAGGATCTGGGGAATCACTCAACGGAGGCGATGGGGGAGACGAGCCTCTTCAACATTGCTCAGGTAATTACTCTGTCGTCTTTGGTCCATCCGTTCACCATTTTCTGCCTTTAAACATTTTACTTATGCATTTTTGTTGTCCCTCAGGCTATGATCATGATGAAAGGCATGATGGGACGGTGTCTCAATCATGAGACGACCATTGGCCGGATTCGTGAGAAAGCCAAGGTGATGGAGGAGGAGTTGCTCGATCTCAGGGCCTGGAAGGTCGTCCAGGAGAAGAAGCTAAAGATGATCGAGACGGCCCGGGACAAGTCTATCTAGCAGACGGATCGTCTGAAGAGAGCCCTGGTGGAGAAAGACAATGAGGTCCGTCAGGCCAAGGAGGATGCTATACACAAGTACCGCGACTCTGACGCCCTTATTGCGGAATTGAGTCTTGTTTATAACGACGGGTTCGACGATGCTCTCCGTCAGGTGAGGGCGTTGTACCCAGATATAGACTTATCCACCGTCACCGTCACTGCCCCTGAGCCGTCAATCGTCCAGCCCGTTCAGTCGGAAGATATTGATGCTCTTTTTGATGAGAACGTCCCTGTCTGCGAAGCTCCTATAGATCAAACTATTGCGGACAGCCAGGCTAAGGATATTGGGGACCGTCCAGCTGAAGAGGGAGAGGGAGCAGTTTTTTTTTTTTTTTTATTATCAAGTGTGGAACAATTTTTAATACCCGTCATGTTTATGGGGTTTAAATATACATTGACCATTCAGTATGTTTACATTCTGAAAGGTCCGTTGACCTTTGTTTTATCTTTGTGAAATGCATGTTTTTATTTTAAAGCATATTTTTATGTTAAAATGAACTCCGTTCCACTTATATGATTCCTCCGTTCATTAATCGTTTAACCAAGGGTTGTCATCTCTTAAGATGATTTGTGGGACTTATAGAAATACCATTTGTTTTAGAATGGTCTGTTTAGTACATGGGTTTAGCCTGAATTCTAAGTGCAATCACCCTTTGAGATGACCCGTTCATCTTGTGGTTGTTATTTTTGAGCTCGTCCACTGTGTAGACTTAGCTCATTCCATCCTCTTTGGATGATCCGTCCAACTTGCGGACGTTATTCTGGGTCCGTCCATTATGTGGACTTAGTAGTTACCATCCATTTAGGATGATCCGTCCACTTGTGGATGCTATTACTTGTCCATCCATTATCTAGACTTAGTAGCTACCATCCATTTAGGATGATCCGTCCACTTGTGGACGCTATTACTTGTCCGTCCATTATCTGGATTTAGTAGCTACCAGCCTTTTTGGATGATTTGTCCATCATGTGGACAATATTACTGATCCGTCCACTATCTGGACTTAAGGTTTTCATCCTCTTGGGATGATCCGTCCATCATGTGGACAATATTACTGGTCCGTCCACTATCTGGACTTAAGGTTTTCATCCTCTTGGGATGATCCGTCCATCATGTGGACAATCTTGCTGGTCCGTCCATTATCTGGACTTTAAGGTTTTCATCCTCTTGGGATGATTCGTCCATCTTGTGGACAGTCTTACTGGTCCGTCCATTATCTGGACTTAAGGTTTTCATCCTCTTGGGATGATCCGTCCATTGTGTGGACAATATTTTTAACCTTCTGATATTGAATTAACTAGATTAAGCAGGAAAAATTTAGTAGAGTCTGAAAGAAATCTTTATAGGAAAAAAGGTGCCTGCCCCCTTGGGCTTAAAAAGGCACTAGTAGAGAGATTTGTTCAAAGTAAAGGTAAAGAAAAATAAATGGAAATAGTTGTTCAAAGCAAAACTACTGAAAACTTTAGAAATAAACTGGAAAGTTGGGGGGGGGGGTTGATGCCCTTTTATGTCGTCTTTATTGGTAGTATCTCCGTAGGTGCTCTGTGTTCCACGGGTGTTGCAATTTCCGCCCGTCCATGGTTTCGAGGTGGTAGGCCCCCTTCCTCTGCTAAGACAAGATCTTATAAGGTCCTTCCCAGTTTGGGCCAAGTTTTCCTTGTGAAGGATCTTTAGCCGCTCCCATTACCTTCTGCAGCACAAGGTCCCCGATCTGAAAATCTCTGTGTTTGACTTTGGAGTTGTAGTATTTTGCCATGAGGTTTTGGTATCGGGCCATCCTTTGTTCAGCTGTAGCCCGGACTTCGTCGACTAGGTCTAGCTATAGCCGCAAAGCCCCTTCGTTCTTGAATTCATTGTAGCTCTCCACTCGATAAGTTGTAAGCCCTATCTCTGCTGGAATGACAGTCTCGCTCCCGTATGCTAGCCTGAATGGTGTTTCTCCCGTGGGTGTTCTTGCCGTTGTGCGATATGCCCACAAGATACTTGGTAACTCATCGGGCCAGATGCCTTTTGCCCCCTCGAGCCGGGTCTTGATGATTTTGAGCAAGGACCAGTTCATGACTTCAACTTGCCCGTTCGCCTGCGGATGTGTAGGTGATGAGTAGTGATTTCTGATGCCTAATTCCGAGCAGAAATCTTGGAATGCCTTGTTGTCAAACTGTTTTCCGTTATCGGAGATGAGTACCCTTGGTATCCCGAATCTGCATATGATATTTCTCCATATGAAACTCCTGATGTTTTTCTCCGTGATAGTCGCCAGAGCTTCCGCCTCTACTCACTTAGTGAAGTAGTCGATCCCTACCACCAGAAATTTCAGCTGTCGCACAGCCGTCGGGAGAGGGCCCATGATGTTTAACCCCCATTGGGCGAACGACCAAAGGGCCGTCATGGGTGTCAGTTCTTCGGTTGGTTGCCTAATTAGGTTACCGAACCTTTGACATTTGCACAAGTCTTGACGTAGGCTTGTGCGTCCTTCTGCATTGTAGGCCAATAGTATCCTGGCCGGATCAGTTTGTGTACTAAAGACCGCGCCCCCGAATGGTTTCCGCAGATACCCTCATGGACCTCTCTCATTACATAGTCTGCTTCCTCGTGGCCCAAACACCTTAGGTATGGTCGTGAGAATCCCCTCTTGTATAAGACGTCATTGATTATTATGAATCGTGAAGCCCGGACTTTCAGTTTTCTTGCTGCGTCTTTGTTGTTTGGGAGTGTGCCTTCCTTCAGGTAGGCCGTTAGTGGCGTAGTCTAATTGTATTCTGGGTTTACTTCCTGCACTTCTGCCCTACTGTTAATGATTGAGGAATTCTGGATGAACGACAATACCTGATCGGGGGCCATCATGACCTCTGCGGAGGCGGCTTTCGCGAGCCAGTCAGCACATTCGTTCTCCTCCCTTGGAATTTGGACGAATATGACCTGGAGGGTATCGATCCGTCTCCTGACCTCTTCCAAGTATTTCTTCATCTTTTCCCCCCTACACTCATAGGCGCCGTTAATCTGACTGACTATTACCTGCGAATCGCAATGTACAACCATGGCCTCGGTGCCTGCTGCTTTCGCCAGGTCTAATCCTGCCACCAATGCCTCATATTCAGCCTTATTATTGGTTGTCAGGAAGTCCAGCCGAATCATACACTCGATTTTATCTTGTCAGGGGTTTGAATTACTACCCCAGCGTCACTAGCTTGCCTGTTTGATGATCCATCTGTGTAGATGCTCCATTGTCTAAGGGCTTGTGGCTCCTGCTGCTCCGTTTGCGTGTATTCGGCGATGAAGTCCGCCACTGCTTGGCCCTTTATTGCAGTTTGCGGTCGGTAATGTATGTCAAATTCACTCAGCTCTATCGCCCATAGGGCCATTCGTCCGGCTGCTTCGGGGCTGCTCATTGCTCTTTTTAGGGGTTGATTTGTCAGGACGATGATGCTGTGAGCTTGGAAGTACGGTTTCAGTTTTCGGGTTGCAGTTATCAGTGCGAAGGCAAGATTTTCCATGTGGGGGTACCTTTCTTCAGCCCCCCGGAACCCCCTGCTTATAAAATAGACGGGTCGCTGAGTTCCTTCCTCTTCTCTTACTAGGGCCGCGCTTACTACCACCTGCGAAGCTGCTAGGTATAAGTAAAGGTCTTCTCCTGGCTTGGACGGGCTGAGCAAGGGTGTTGAGGCAAGGTATTTCTTCAAATCTTCAAATGCCTTCTAGCACTCATCCGTCTACTCGAATGATTTCTTTAGGACGCGGAAGAACGGTAGACACCTGTCCATTGCTTTTGAGACGAACCTGTTCAAAGCAGCAATTTTGCCGTTCAAGCTCTGTACATCCTTTACTGTCCTTGGCGGGTCCAGCTCTATGATGGCCCGTATCTTCTCTAGATTGACCTCTAGTCCTCTTTAGGACACCATAAAACCCAAGAATTTTCCCGCTGTTACTCCGAATACGCACTTGCCCGGATTCAATTTCATGTTGTATGACTGTAGGGTATTGAATGTCTCCTAAAGGTCGCTCAGGTGATCTTTTTTGAGTGGGCTCTTGACCAGCATGTCGTCAATGTAGACCTGTATGTTCCTCCCTATCTGGTGTGCGAACATTTTGTCCATTAACCTTTGGTACGTTGCCCCAGCGTTCTTGAGTCCGAACGGCATCACCTTATAGCAAAAGAGGCCTTGGCTGGTGATGAAGGACGTTTTCTCTTGATCAGATTCCTCCATCTTGATCTGATTATAGCTTGAGAGGGCATCCATAAAACTTAGGAGCTGGTGTCTGGCCATGGAGTCGACCAGCGCATCTATCCACGGGAGGGGGTAGTTGTCCTTTGGGCACACTTTGTTAAGGTCCGTGAAGTCGACACACATTCGCCACTTTCCACTAGCCTTCTTGACCATGACCACGTTCGCCAACCACTCCGGATAATATACTTCCCAAATGAAACCCACCTCGAGTAGTTTTCCGACCTCTTGCGCTATTGCTCTGTCCCGTTCGGGAGCGAACACTCGCTTTTTCTGCTGGACAGGTGGGGTTGAAGGGTTCACGTTCAGCTTGTGTACTATGACAGAGGGATCGATCCCGGGCATGTCTTCGTGGTTCCATGCGAAAACATCTTGGTTCCTCCTGAGGAATGTTATGAGGGCCTGGCGCACAGGCTGGCAGGCCAATGTTCCTATCCTGGTCGTCCGCTCTGGTTTTGATTCGTTGAGCGTTACCTCCTCCAGCTTTTCGACCGGTTCTGCGACCGTCCGCTGCTCTTCTATGCACATTGTCTGATGATGATCTTCCATTTCTAGCATGGCAATGTAGCATTCTCGGGCGGTTGCCTGATTCCCTCGCAATTCCCCAATCCCATAGTCCGTTAGGAACTTGATCATTAGGTGGTATGTTGATGTTGCTGCTTTCCATGAGTTAAGTGTGGGCCGTCCGAGAATGCCATTGTAAGTGGAGGAGCAGTCTACCACGAGGAACATTACATTCCTAGTGAGTTCTTGCGGGTAATCGCCCACTGTTACAGGGAGTGTGATGGAGCCTATTGGGAATACCCTTGTCCCTCCGAAACCGACAAGTGGAGCACTCGCTGGCATCAATCGTGCTCTGTCTATCCCCATTTGCTGGAATGCTGGATAGTATAGAATGTCTGCTGAGCTGCCGTTGTCGATTAGTACTCGGTGGACGTTGTAGTCCCCTACACGTATGCTGACGACCAGCGCGTTGTCATGCGGATGATGGAGTCTCCTTGCGTCTTCTTTGGTGAATCCAATGATAGGGCTCTCCACCCGTGTGGTATTAGGCCTAGAGCCTGTTAGATGGACGTTCAGGACTGATCTAAGGTACATTTTTCGAGCTTTTTTGGAAGAACCGGTAGCCGCGGTCCCTCCCACTATCATCCTTATGTCTCCGATGGGGGGTCTAGGACGCTCGTTATCCCATCAGGGGGCCGGCTCTTGGCGATTGTGATCTGCTCTCTCTTTGTTGACGAACTTCTGCAACTTTCCCTGTCTAATGAGGGCTTCAATCTGCTGCTTCAGGTCGTAGCAATCGGCTGTGCCGTGGCCATGATCTCGGTGGAAACGACAATATTTGTCTCGCAGCCGTTTGCTTGGGTCGCTCTTTAGTTTTCCCGGGAATGTCAGTGTCTCCTCGTCTTTGATTTGCATCAAAACTTGGTCAATCGAGGCCCTGTCCTTGGTCTTTTCTACCCTTGATCCTGACACACGTCCACCTGGCGTTCCCTTTTCCTGGGCCTTTCCTCCCGTGCAAGTAGCGCGTCTTCCGCATTCATGTACTTGGTGGCTCTGTAGAGTACCTCTGACATGGTTTTGGGGTCGTTTTTGTATAGTGAAAACAAAAACTTGCCCTTCTGCAACCCGTTCGTGAAAGCCGCCACCAGTATTTTGTCATCGGCTTCATCGATCGAGAGCGCTTCCTTATTGAAGCGGGTTATGTAGGATCTTAGTGTCTCGTCTTCTCTCTGCCTGATGCTCATTAAGCATGCCGTGGACTTCTTATACCTGTGTCCCCCTATAAAGTGTGAGGTGAACTGAGCGCTTAATTCTTTGAAAGTGCTGATGGAGTTCGGCGTCAGCCAACTGAACCAAATCCTTGCGGGACCCTTCAGTGTGGTTGGGAAGGCCCTACACATGATTTCGTCTGGTACCCCTTGTAGATGCATCAAGGTCTTGAATGTCTCCAGGTGGTCATGGGGGTCCTTGACCCCATCATAGCTCTCTATTTGTGGTATCCGGAACTTGTGTGGTAGGGGGAAGGAATTGACGGGGCCGGTGAATGGAGAGTCAGTCCGGTTCACTAGGTCGTCCAGGTCGCTGGACACTCGTCCCTTTAGGGCGTTCATCATGACTTCCATCTGTTCTTTCATCGCCTGCATCTCCGCAAACATAGGCGGAGGAGTCGCATCCATGAGGGATGGGAGGCTCGTGTTCTGTCGTTCTGGCCTGCTTGGGGCATTGCTCCCTTCAGGCCCTTCTCGGTCTCTTTACATGGCGCTGGTACCTTCCTAATCCTCCCTCCGATTGTGGGGTGCTGTGTTTCTTTGAGACAGCTGTTCTTCTAGGTCATGATTTTGTTTGGTGAGACGCTCCACGGCCGCAGTGAGGGTCCAAACCTGTCTTTCGAGTGCGGTCGTGGGTAGTTCCTCTCCTTGGATGTCGTTGGTTATTGCCATCGAGCGAGTGAGCACCATGCAACCCTTCTGTCTCAGGGATGAAGCAACATCTGACTGCTTTCTTCTCACGTTTCCATAGACGGCACCAACTGATGAAGTTGAGAAATTCACCAGTGAGTCACACTATGCCTTCACGCTCGTATGTTAACCTACACAAGACAAAGGAGAAAACCTATTAAAAGGCACCAGTATGGTGCCGGCCAAATACCCTCCGAAGTTCAAGTCAGAAAGTATTCTCATAACTCTAGAGTGCTAGAGAGGGTAAAATAATGCGTACCTCTATTAATGAGAGTATTGGGGCTTTTATAGTAGTCGAAAGTTTTTCCTCTTAGACTTGGCATACAAGTCTTTTCCTTGTAGGAGTCCTCCTTTTTGGAGTCTGAAACATGGTGGACAGATCTTCTCCTTATGGGGAAAATCTTTACCAAATATATGAGATTTCTAGAGTCCAAGTAGCGCAAGGACTCTGTTTAGGGCCTTACGAGAATGGGCCAAAATATTTCCACTAAGGGATCTAACAGGCCCATGGCCAACCAGCCCATCTTTCTTCGCTCCGTCCATATTAGGTCCGTCCGCATAAGATCCGTCCACTTAAGGCCCCGTGCAAATGATGGGCTCGTCTATCCTTACGTCCGCAGACTGTAGCCAGCCCGTACGATCACAATAGGCATCCTAGCGTGTATTTTCTCCCTTTCAGGTAGTTAAAGATATAGCTTTCAGTAAGACCTCTAGCCAACATAGTTGCCAAAAGAATCATAGTTGCGACCAATGAATGTCCCTCCATTGTTGAACCTCACTTTAGCACATCCTACACAAACTGAGTTGTTCCAAGCCACCAAAGTTAGACTTGTAGTCATAGTTCGCCTTCTCGTCGACCCACATCTTCACTGTTTCCATGCTTGAGAGGTCAGCACTACTCCATGCATGGTTTTCACCATATTCTTGCATACTGGAGTGCACAAGATTACAGTCACCAATACGCTAATTAGCATAGTTTTGTGCATATGCTACTACAGTGTCATCCCAATTCAGAGGTGGAACTCCTCACCTCTGCACGGGCTGCATTGTGGGCATTAAGGTAGTCTTTTTTGGAGTCTTGAATAAAGGAGGGATCGATTAGGGTTAAGCCCAAGAGGAAAACAAAGCTTGTGAAATCTTACACAACCCCATTTTAGTGGAAAGCAAAATGTTAACTGAATGGTGGAGAAATAAGGTATGTGCATGAGGAGTATATATAGGTAATTAGGGATGTCCATAGTGTAAAATTGTATGATGGTACAACCGGCTCTCTAGGAGCCAATGGTGTTAGCTAACATTCTAATTTTGAAATTGGAATAGAATCTCGTAAATTCATAGTCTATATATATATATATATATATATAACCAAA
Organism: Quercus suber; assembly: GCF_002906115.3. Classification (NCBI taxonomy): domain Eukaryota; kingdom Viridiplantae; phylum Streptophyta; class Magnoliopsida; order Fagales; family Fagaceae; genus Quercus; species Quercus suber. The sequence continues at coordinate 256,061 of NW_027069903.1, read as the reverse complement.
GCCTTTGGAATTCCCACAATTTTTCACGTCACCACTATTTTCTTTTTCTTTTTATTTGCCACATCATTTTTTTTTCTTCAATTCCAACTAGAACACGTCTTTATTTCTCTCTTTTCGTAACCCTTCTTTGCCAAAACCCACACTTTATCATTGACTCAAATAAAAGCTACCTCCCTTTACCTTCGAGAAAGTGCTATGCCTTCCAGAGGCTTTATTCTCTCTCTGGCTACAATCTCTTCAAGTATATAATCCACTATATACATATATTTTTAATGTTTGCAATAGAGACTAAGGTACCAGCACAAGCAAAGGATACATTCGTAGAGAAAAGTGAGGCTATGAAAGACATTGCAACAAAGAAGGGAACACAAGTAAAGGACACTATTGTAAGCACAACTAAGACAATTGTGGATTACACAACATCGACCACAAAGAAAGCAAAGTTGCTAAATGTTTATCCATATTGGGTTTTCAATTGTACATCTAATCTTCCTTAGGAGTAGAGTATTCAATTCATGTAGCTACAGAGCTTACAGTCAAGCTGCTAAGGATCCTATTGTAGTGACAGGAGAGAGTGCAAAAGAATAAACAACTAGGAAGAAAGAAGAAGCTAACAGATAATTAGAGGCTAGAAGATCAGTCGAAAGAAATGTATGTGTGTACCAAAATATATCTTTCCTATTACACAGACCTTCAATTATATGACTTTTTGAACATGAAATTCTTCATGTTTACCTTCACAGCTGCACAACACTAAATTGATGTTTGTAAAAGTAGATCACTAATTTAAAGTTGCCACAAGACCGTACACATTTATTTAGAATTGCCAAAGACTAGGGCAATATTAACCATGGAAGACGATCTGTACTGTACCGGTCGGTATTTTTCGTACCAGTGTGCACACCAGTATAGACACGTAGGTGTTTCATGCCGTTTAAAATACTAGCCATGCCAGACTCATTTCGGCCGTATTGGGAAATATATCGGGTTTCGGCCGAAAATTAGATACCGGACCAGAACAAAAAGCTATTGATCTTAACGCACATAGTGACCCAAAAACGTTGTCGATCAACGTTCTCATGTGTGAGACTAGAGAGAGAGGTCTAGAAGCTGGCTAGCAGAGTAGCAGTGACAACGTTCTCTTCATCTTGGCCTCACAGTGGGGACAACGTTCTCTTCATTATTATTATTTGTATATTTCGTAGTACGTTTAAGGTTAACTGAAAGACTAGCCTTACCTAGTCTTCAATTAATTATACCACATTTAAATAATTATATTAGATGCACTCTCACATATTTGCAATTGCTGATATATATGATTCAAATCTGACACCCAAACGAAAGGTTTTGAGCTGATATTTGATTTTTGTTGGGTCGGAGACAAAAAGGATATAAATCACAACTTATCATATGTTTTGATTTTTTTTTTTTCCTTCTGTTAATTTATAAGGAAACTCAAACAAATATATAACAAGTACTGATTAGTGATTAGTGAAGTATATATTTAGTATTTACTCGTAGCACACTACAAAAAACGGGTTCTATAGCCGCATTTTTTAGCCGCGTTTTTGAAAAACGCGGCTATAGGTTGGAGATTGAGCCGTGTTTTTCAAAAACACGGCTCCAAGCTATACCTTGAGCCTCGTTTATAAAAAACGCGGCTCCAGCTTAGACTTTGAGCCGCGTTTTTTAAACCTGGCTATAAACCCCCCTGGAGCCGCGTTTTTCAATGCTGAGGCCGCGTTTTTTATATCCTGGTTTTTTTTTTTCTCGATTCTGTATGGAGCTGCGTTTACCAAACGCAGCTCAGTGTATGGTCAACATTAAGTATAAAAGCAAAAAAAAAAAAAAAAAAAAATACACAACTCCACAAGCGAAAAAAAAACCCTCAGCTCTCGATCTCAAAAAACCTCTCGGACTACTCTCTCGATCCGAATCCCCTTCCTCTCAACTCTGAAACTCCTTCCCTCACTTCCACCTTCTCTGAATCCTGTTCGTCCTTCCGGTCTTCCCTCCTCTCTCCATTCCCTTCTCATCGATCGGTAACACACACACCCACTCTCTCTCGAACTCTCAATCTCACTAAATCCACTCTCGCAAGGCCGAGTAACCGTAAGTTTTAATTTTTTTTTGTTTTGCTTTGTGTTTTAGGGTCCCCATTTTTGGTTTAGGGTTTTGATTTTAGGTTTACCGTTTCGATTTTGGGTTTAAATGTTCAATTTTCCCAATTTCGTTCTAGATTTGGATTCAATATAGGGCTAAGGAAATCAAGTTTTAATATGTGACTTTGTTTTGACTTCCTTACCACTACCACGGTATGTTTTTCTTTTTCTCATTTAATTTGATTGGATTGAATTTTATTTACGTATTTGGGTAACATTAGGTTTTCATTTGATTTTTTCAAATTTTGGGTTATATATGATTTTGGTTTGGAGTAACAAAGCCAATTCTGATTTTTACCCTTTGATTTTGTCGGGGAAATTGAACAAGGTGGCTTTGGATCAGCTTTTTGGGTTTGATACCAGAAAACGGTGCGTTGGTTGCATTGGCCAATTACATTGGTCGTAAGCAAACGTAATATAGGTATTCTTATCTTTTGGGACTTACATTTACAAAATTATAAATTTCATTTTTATGAAGTAATAGTTAAAAAATTTGTGGGATTTCATCAGTGTTTGCTTGTTCGTCGTTTTTTTTTTTTCCCTGAGAAGATAGTGAAGTAGTTGATTGTATAGCTAAGTGAACAATGATATATCTTATATGTCGTGCATGAAGCCTCCAAGTCATATAGGATGCTAATTAGATATCTGAGTATTTTCAACTAATCATACGTAGTTGTAGAATGCTGAAGAGAATAGCTTTTCAGTTCAATTTTGTTTTGCATAATGAATCAATAATTTTTATCTTGCCCAATGACCTAGATTATCAAATTAAATTATCACCCATTCAGTATAATGACTAAAAAAATACTAATAAATTTATATAATAAAAAAAAACCTGAATAGTGGACAAAAAATCGTCCAAATTTCAATATAAAAAATTCTAATTAAATACAACCAATTACATGTTATATTATTATATTTATAAGTATATGATATATTGTATATATTTTTATTAGGTATAATAACAATAGTTTGTTACGATGAAATAGAAAAGTCATAAGAGTTTCTGCTCCATAGATTCTATACCTTACCTGACCACCTGGGGACTCCAAATTTCTCTGGAGACTTCAAGTTTCAGCCATACACGGGGTGGAGGTAGGAGGTAATTGATAAATCATTTGCACTGCTTGCAATGTGCTTAACAATTAAACATCTACTAAAGCCTAAATTAATGGAATTGGACCTCCACTTTTACTCTTTTTAACAACCAAATTTCTCTTTTGTCTCTTCTCAAAAAAAAAATATATATATATATCTTTTNTCAGTAGTCTCCATGTGGGGTCGTTACCATTGTGGATAAGAGCGTCAATGTGGTGTGGTGAGAATGTTTGGATATGCAAATCCACTTCTTCCTTCCATAGTAATGCTAGTCCACCACTTCGGCGGACACTCGATACAACAAACATGCAACGGTATGGTAAGTCAGATTGTATCTGCCGCATTTCATCCACAGACTATTTTGTTTCCATTAGAAACAAAATCTTGGGAGCTTTTTCCCTCGTAAGATGAGAGAGAACATCGACTGCACGTTGGTTCCCAAGCCCCCGCAGTTCCAACTTAAAATACTCGTTGTGCTCGGCGGGGCTGGTCTGCAGCCTCCGCCGTTATGCTAGGTTTTTTTTGAGTAAGTACTGTAGAAGGAGTCTCCACCCCTTTGCTTTTCTTACAGGTTAGTTGCTTGTTCCCCTCAGTGTCTTCCATGCACTCCATCCTACCCCTCTTAGTTCCCATGTTGATGGTCACCCTAGGAGTATCAGTATTGTGTATATTGGGCATGCGGTCCACTCTTGTCCACTTGACTTCTCTTTCATTGGTCTTGTTTTGAGTATTTTTAATAGAGTCATGTGCAACCTCACGTGATTGCCCCACTTGTTCATTTGGCACGTGTGGTATGTGTTCTTGTCTAAGATATTTCACAGGAATACTGACAAAAGTTTCAGTCGGGTTTGAAAGCTGATATTCAATACTTGATTTAGGTCCCACGTTCCTCATAAATCCGGGTTTGGTAGCCTTGATTGTGTGATCTGCCGTTTCCTGCATTGAAGAATCCAATCCCGAGATTTTGGTTTGTAATGACTCCGGAGTTAATGATTTTTGTGACTTGACATCCTTGGAATCCGCAAGAATATTACCGTTGCTTGATTTGGCATTATTCTCATTAATTGCTTCAGTCTAACGTGGCAGTGCACTGATAGCTTGTTGTAATGGAAACCGATCTGCTTGGCCCTTATCCGGTGCCATTTCTGACCTTGGTGTGCTTCTTGTCTGCCTTGGCCTAAAGCCACCTTCCGCTGCACCGTGATCCTCCCTTATCTTTGTACTAGCCTTTAGCCATTCACCATATGGTGTTTCTGCTTCATGTACGGTGCTTGAAGCGGTGCAGGATCTCCTCTCATGGCCGAATCGGCCACACTGGAAGCAAAGCCCAACTAGTCTTTTGTACTTGAAGCCTATCCGAGTTTTATTCCCTTCCGGATTTAGAACTGACCCACCGCAGCGGATTGACTTATCGAGAGGGATTTCCACTCTAACTCAGATGATTCGGGCTTGCTCAGCCATGAAAGCCTTGGTGTCCACTTCTACCACTCGTCCTACGTCGCTTCCGATTTCCCGACCCACCTTTTCTGAAAGTAAGTCAAATGGCAGTCCCCAAATTTGGATCCATATCGGGAGGACGGGGAAAGTGACAGAGCTCACTGTTATGCCTATCTCCCACCTGCGGAGGACCAGTATGTTTCCGTCGAAACTCCATGGTCTGTTGTTCATCACCCACGTTAACTGGCTTTCAAGTGCAAACTTGAATTGGAAAAGACCCTGTCCAACGTCGATAATCTTCAGGTCTGTCCCTAGCTTCCATACTGACCAAAGCAAGCTTTTGGCTGCTCGCTGATTATAGGGTCAGTTTGTGAGAAAGCGACCTAGCAAGTTCGATGAACATTCATCTAGTATTTTCCCACATTGAGACCTCCCCACCGTGATCACTTCGTCCTCATCCTCCGTCAGGTTTAAGCTTTGGATTCTAGCGATGAAGTCTGAATCCATGTTTATGGGTACAACTATAATGAGAATAGCACTGGAGATGGCATAGAAGTATGTTTTGGACGTTACTCAAAAAGTGCGTGAAAAGAATGGCCAATGTTGTGAAAAGAAATGGCCGACGTTACTCAAAAAGTGCATGAAAGAAAAGGCCCACCCTTGGTAAGAAGAAAAGACTCACCCTTTGGTGAGAAAGAGAGCTCACCCGTGGTGAGAAAACCATGAGAAATACTTAATTGATGGGATTTTTAAGACTGACATACATATTTACTATTAGAACATATAGAACATTTAATCTAACGGTGAAATTTGTTTTTCAATAAAAGATTAATTTTTTAGTTCACCAAAAGTTTTTTTTGATCTTGTACAATTTTTTTTTTTTTGGTATTCTGTCCTAATTAAATAGGTAACAGCTTCACCCATTTATAAAAACATAAAAAATAGATTGTATTAATGCCCACTTTTGTAATAGACTTGTTGCATCTAATCTTTAATATATAAGTACCCTTTTTAGACCAAAAAAAAAAAAAGACAAAAGACCCAATGGTAGAAAAAGCCTAACAATATGAAGAAAATGGAAGAGAAAATAGTAAAGTAAAGACCAGCAAGCCGGAATGGCAGGAATAACGGTTAGTAGGCCCACAAAAATAATAAGTGGCAAAGAAAAAGCAGATGGGCTGAGAAAGCCAAGAAATGAAGTAGTAAACTCAAGAGAATAATAAGAGATAAAGAAGAAGTAAATGGACCGGGGAAGTCCAAGAAATGAGTTAGTAAAACTTATAGGGTTGGCATAAAGGACAATAAGCATAAAAGGTAATAAGAGGTAAGGATGTAGTACTTGGGCCAAAGAAACCCAAAGGATTTAGCTTTTCCCATGGGGTAAAAGAGGTAAAAAAGAAGTAAATGAGCCGAGGAAGCTTGAGGAATGAAATGGGCTAGCATAACAGGAATGTGATCCAATAGAGCCCAAAAGAGGTAAGGATGTGGAAAGTGGGCTAGCAGGAGCCTTAGCCCGTAAGCCCATGGGTAACAAAGAAATAAAAGAGAAGTAATGATATAGCAGGAGCAGTGTAGTGACATGGTAGGGTCACCAGCCAAGAAGCCCAAGTACACAGGAAAGAAGAGGACATGGACTAGGCAGGAAGGAGAGGGCTTGTGCCCAAGTAAAGCCTAGGCCAAAGAAGAGATGGAAGGTAGAGAACATAAACCTAAAGGCCCATGTATCTTTCACACCGTACCGCAAGAGTTAAACAACTACTAGAACAGACAGTAGAATCAGACAAACGGTGTGGCAATGACAAATGCATGAAGGCCAGAAAAGTAATGGATTCAAACGGAAGCGGAGCATACACATATGGCTTAGCTGTTCCTGCCGTGAGCATGCTGTACATTTAAGACTTTTGCCAATGCGCATCTACACTAGGATGGCCCAACTAGTGCACAAGCTGGCCTAATGTGTGTTTCACTTAGGCCAGTCCCAACTTTCCTATCTCAGAATCACGGGCCATGGTACAGCAGGAGAAATCAAGCCCAAAAACACAAAAGGCCCACCATAGATAGTAACTTAAACTTAAACTTATAATACATTACATAATTAGAGTATAACTACAAAATGACCTAACTTTTGTAGCTGTAGACTGAGGTTATAACACTAATATTACTATTTTCATGTGTATTCTAATAAATATTACTGTTTACTCAAAAAAAAAAAAAAAAAAAGAGGATATTTATCTTACATTGGCTGTGTGTGTCTAGTGACTACTATTTATAACCTCATGAGGTTAGACATTTTTGTAGTTGTACTCTGATTATATAATGTATTACAAATCTGGCGTAAAACATTAATATTACTATTTTCATATTTGTTATAATAAGTATTACTGTTTACTCAAAAAAAAAATTCTAACTTATTTTTTTACTTTTATCTAGGAATATACATCTGGGCAAATTATTGGGTGGTTAGGCATACTCCTGCCCACCTCTAACAAAGGTTGGTGTGCCAAGGAATGGGCTTTGGATTTGAATTTGTTTGATAGAGGGTCACGTTTATGCGAAGGAATGGGCCTAGGTCGAGTTTTACTCGACCCGAAAGAAATGGGGCATGAGCTATACTAATGGTGGGATAGGCTTTGATTCTTTTTGCTTTTGAAAATAGTTATACAAATGAAAAATGAATCAAAGCTACGCCACGTGATTGAGATTAAATTTGGTAATTACAATATTCTATTTTTGTAGAAAAAAATACTTTTAAAAAAAAATTTATAGAAAAGTGGAAAAACTACATTAGATTTACAACATTAATAACTTTATATTAGATTGCAAAGGGCCAATTTTATGCTAGTGGCCTAGCTACTCATCTTTTTTTCTTTTTTTCTTTCTATAGTTTTTTAGAATTTTTTAATAATATTATTGTCAATATTTGCCAATAATCAAACAAAAAGAATCATAGAAATTGCTTATGGAAAAGAAATATTTACTCCTTAGGAAAACGTTATATGATAACGTGCTTTGGTATGCTATTTGAGATTCAACTAATTTTTCTATTTTTCATATCTTTGCTAAGATATACTATTTGACATTTTCTATTTGACCGTAATAATTAAAAATTATTTACAAATCAAAGAAAAATTATTTGTATATAAATTTATAATATAATTAGAATAAACTAAATTTTAAAGTGTACAAAAATAGACCTAATCTGTCAAAGGTGCGACTTTACTTAATAATACAATCACATAATAACCTCGACTTTATCAAAGCATACTGCCTAGATGGACTAAACACATTATTTGATGAGTTAATACTCAATAATATTAATTTCATATTGATAATGAAGTATATCATGGTTTAGATGTAAACGTTAATTAAAATAAATGAGAATTTGCTATTATTTTTTTTTTTAGAATCCAGACCAATCGGCCAACTATATATTATTCAATGAAATACTGAAAGAAATTACACATAATCTCGAGTAACAAGAGGAGCTATATTGTGAGGGATGAATTCAATCCAAACCTAAAGCTCACTGCCAGACTTTGAACGTCTGGCTAGAAAGTGGGCAACTAAATTGCCTAAATGCTTAATATGGTTAAAATTACAAAAACGGAACTCTGCAGCTAGAACCAGCACATCATTCAGCACGAGCCCAAACTCTGGATGGCTCACATCTTCAGCCAGGAGTGCTTTAGTAATCACCTCTGCATCGCCCTCCAAAATAATCCCAAAGATGCTTAACTCTTTGCGAAGATTAGAGCTCTTCAACAGGCTAACGCTTCAACTGTTGCAGCACAAATAGGCATAGCAATCCGTTCTGATAATGCTCCAATAACACAGCCATATGAGTCACGCATAACCACTCCTAAACCAGCTGCTCCCAATTCATCAAACACGGCTCCATCGAAATTAATTTTATAATGAGCAAAATTAGAGAGCCACCATGCTGTTCTGGACATATCTGGAGGTAGCCGAGAATGCAGAACTTGGGCTGATTGAAATTCAACTAGTAGACATTCAGCTCTTGCCCGAATCACAGAGACTTGAGTAAAGGGCTCACCTAGCCTATCACAGTTACGCCTACTCTAAATCAGCCAAATAATCATGGCTGGGAGATTAACATTAACCAGGTCCTTTCTCAGCAAAACCAGCTCCAAAAAATCATCAAAGCGATTGAATCTATGCTTGAGACTTTATTATGTGTTAAATAAATGAGTTTTACTTTATCTTGGGTAGTGTTATACATTGTGCAAAAAACCTAAAATCTAACTTTCAATTTTGATAATGGTGTTCAAAGAGAGAGAGAGAGAGAGATGGTTAACAAAAAGTGAAGTCTCAAGCCGTTATGAAAAATTCATTTTTAATGATGATTTTATCCTTTTTAAGTGTTGAGCCATTTTTAATTAATATATTATTATAATAAGGGTTTTTTTTTTTTTTTAGAACATTAAGGGCACGTTTGGTAGATTGTAATAAACACTGCAATGTAACAGATACTCCTATGACATAACTATTCGGCTGTTTGGTTATGTTTTTATTACAATGAATAGTAGTTCCTTATGAATAGCTATTCTTCAAAATGAGAAATAACTATTTCTTATTAAAAGTACTGAATATCTATTCCTTCACCTTATGTAATAACTTTTTACAAAAAATTTCCTAAAAAGCTATTAGTTGCCACATCTTCAAAAGTAAAGAAAATAAATTTTCCTTGTTGTTAATTATTAGCTCTATTTTGAACACCCTAAAATAAGTGTATTTTAGGAAATTTGACTTAAAAATGATTTAATTACACATTTTTTTTATACTCTACTAAATTGTGAATGCATATTCAAAATTATATTCCTAAATGGTTACCAAACTAATGAATAGTAATACTTATTACATTCCAACTTAATATATTCCTTGTAATACTTATTTCTATTCTCATGTAATAATCATTACAATGTACCAAACGTGCCCTAAGTATTTTTAACACACACAAGAAAAAGGAAAAAAAGTTTTTTTAAAGAAACTTATAGTGGTGTATATTAGGGTTAGTTGTAAGTAATTTACCTATGGTTTGGCCTAAGGGTGTTACAGACAATGTACGGCGAGGCTATGTGTGTGTGTGTGTGTGTGTGTGTGTGTGGGTGGGGGGGGGGTGGTGGTTGGATTTCCTATATACTAAGGGACTACGCACACTGGGTATGAACGAGTAGTGTCATAGCACTCCATACCAACAGCTGCTAGTTCCACTCCATCCTAATGGCCATTTATTGGATTGTCTAGTTTTGATAGTTCTTCGTTTTCCATTGATTCAAGAATTTTAGATTTCTTCCTCGATCAACGTCTTGAGGATCTCTAAAATTTGATGAAAAGAATCTCGTAGCCTTACTAAATTTTAGAACAGGAACTTGAGAGACAATAATATTTAATTAACATTCTTTGACATTATGTTCAGAATTTCCATTTGCGGTTGATTGTTTATGGTTGCAAAGGCTCGAACAATTGAGAAACTGAAAAATTCTTGGAAATAATCAGCCACTTCTAGATCACACCATTTAATAATACTTGTAATGAATCTGCTTAATGAAATGATGGTGGTGGTGGTGTTTAAGTGTTTGGTGTCCTGGACAAATGAAGTTATTAGAATGATGAAAAATAAAGGGATAAACTAACATATTTAAGGAGTCACCCATCCAAAATGAAGAAAGGAACTAAAATATTGCCTCAACCAAGAATAGGTTTTTTTGGTATACACATGTGACTGAAGTCCTGTGTTGAATGAGAATGATACAAAGGAATGGTTATTATAACGTAATTGAGCCAAAACTCATAAACTTAAGCTTTTCAGTTAAGTGACATCCCTATATGTTATATATATTAGGCTTATTACCTACTACTAAATTGGAGTCTCCAAACTTGTTCTCTCTCCAACAAATGGTATCATAGCTTCATTTGTCCCATCACCCATGGATGATCCCTAACCAACTAATAACTACTCACACAACTTTAACACTTACTAGCTGCTATAGGTACCTCTCCATCCACGTTTCAAAGGGTCTACAATGAACATGTTAAAAGAAAAAGAAACATTGTAATGGATATAATGAACTTGTTGCAGGACAAAGAAGCAGGGGTGCCGGTAGAGTGTATTGTGGTATATAACAAAGCATATAGACATAAAAGATGGGAGTTGTCATGTAACTTCTACAGCTACTCAAAAAAATTGTAAGTATTATCTTCGTTCATCCTATAACTGGTTTACAAATAAATAAAAAATTGCCTATAGTAGCGTTATAAAAACGCCACTATAGGGTACGGACCTATAGTTATAGGACAATAGCAATATTTTGTAGTGCTGTTATAGAAAATGCCAACATAGCCCGATGGACCTATAGCAGCGTTTTTAGAACTTATAGCGACGTTTGCAAAACACCGCTATAGCCCTTGTTTTTTTGTAGTGATGTAGCTTATTTATAAATGAACATAGTTTGTTCCATTCAAAGTCATGTTCCAACTAATTTATATTCCACCAACATATGTTACACTTATGATTTGTTATCATTTTAATTTTTTATTATAAGAAGGAAAAAAACAAGAAAGGAATTGATTACTTTATAATAGAAAAATAAGAAAGGGACTTGCTTAGTAGTGGAGCATAAATTGATATATTAAGGGTCTGTTTGAAATCTGCTTATTTTGCTGAAAGTACTGTAGATTAAGATAAAAGTTAGCTGAAATAGTAAAGTGAGACTCATGAATAATACCAATAGTGCAGTAGGATCCATGAATAGTAGTAAAAATAAGTTGAATAGTAAAATAAATTAGCAAAATTAATTATGCCAAACAAACACTAAGAATGAAACCGAAAACTTTTATTCCTTATTCAAACCTTTTTAGCTCATACATGGAAATTTTTATAGCTATAGGGTAAATTTTTTTACACACTCACTATTGCACACTTCGTACACACTCTCTTTGAAATTGTATTTTGAAAACAAGATTTCAATACATTGAAATTTTTGTAGCTGTAGGGTAAATTTTGTTATACACTCACTATTGCACACTCCGTATACACTCTTTTTGAAATTGTATTTTGAAAACAAGATTTCAATTCAAATTGTAATATGATGAAATTTTGTTTTTTAAAGCACGATTTCACAATTTTAATTGAAATTGTGTTTGCAAAACACAAATTCAACCCACATGACAGTGCGTGTACAAAGAGTGTGCCATAGTGAGTGTGTGATGATCATTACCCATAATTACATAGGTAGTTAAAGATATAGCTTTTAGTAAGACCTCTAGCCAACGTAGTTGCCAGAAGAATCATAGTTGCGACCAATGAATGTCCCTCCATTGTTGAACCTCACTTTAGCACATCCTACACAAACTGAGTTGTTCCAAGCCACCAGAGTTAGACTTGTAGTCATAGTTCACCTTCTCGTCGACCCACATCTTCACTGTTTCCATGCTTGAGAGGTCAGCACTACTCCATGCATGGTTTTCACCATATTCTTGCATACTGGAGTGCACAAGATTACAGTCACCAATACGCCAATTAGCATAGTTTTGTGCATATGCTACTACGGTGTCATCCCAATTCAGAGGTGGAACTCCCCACCTCTGCACGGGCTGCATTGTGGGCATTAAGGTAGTCTTCTTTGGAGTCTTGAATAAAGGAGGGATCGATTAGGGTTAAGCCCAAGAGGAAAACAAAAGCTAGTGAAATCTTACACAACCCCATTTTAGTGGAAAGCAAAATGTTAACTGAATGGTGGAGAAATAAGGTATGTGCATGAGGAGTAATATAGGTAATTAGGGACGTCCATAGTGTAAAATTGTATGATGGTACAACCGGCTCTCTAGGAGCCAATGGTGTTAGCTAACATTCTAATTCTGAAATTGGATTAGAATCTCGTAAATTCATAGTCTATATATATATATATATATAACCAAAGCCTTTGGAATTCCCACAATTTTTCACGTCACCACTATTTTCTTTTTCTTTTTATTTGCCACATCATTTTTTTTTTCTTCAATTCCAACTAGAACACGTCTTTATTTCTCTCTTTTCGTAACCCTTCTTTGCCAAAACCCACACTTTATCATTGACTCAAATAAAAGCTACCTCCCTTTACCTTCGAGAAAGCTGCTATGCCTTCCAGAGGCTTTATTCTCTCTTTGGCTACAATCTCTTCAAGTATATAATCCACTATATACATATATTTTTAATGTTTGCAATAGAGACTAAGGTACCAGCACAAGCAAAGGATACATTCGTAGAGAAAAGTGAGGCTATGAAAGACATTGCAACAAAGAAGGGAACACAAGTAAAGGACACTATTGTAAGCACAACTAAGACAATTGTGGATTACACAACATCGACCACAAAGAAAGCAAAGTTGCTCAACGTTTATCCATATTGGGTTTTCAATTGTACATCTAATCTTCCTTAGGAGTAGAGTATTCAATTCATGTAGCTACAGAGCTTACAGTCAAGCTGCTAAGGATCCTATTGTAGTGACAGGAGAGAGTGCAAAAGAATAAACAGCTAGGAAGAAAGAAGAAGCTAACAGAGAATTGGAGGCTAGAAGATCAGTCGAAAGAAATGTATGTGTGTACCAAAATATATCTTTCCTATTGCATAGACCTTCAATTATATGACCTTTTGAACATGAAATTCTACATGTTTACCTTCACAGCTGCACAACACTAAATAGATGTTTGTAAAAGTAGATCACTAATTTAAAGTTGCCACAAGACTGTACACATTTATTTAGAATTGCCAAAGACTAGGGCAGTATTAACCATAGAAGACAATCTGTACTGTACCGGTCGGTATTTATCGTACCAGTGTGCAAACCAGTATAGACACGTAGGTGTTTCATGCCGTTTAAAATATTGGCCATGCCAAACTCGTTTCGGCCGTATTGGGAAATATATCGGGTTTCGGCCGAAAATTAGATACCGGACCGGAACAAAAAGCTATTGATCTTAACGCACATAGTGACCCAAAAACGTTGTCGATCAACGTTCTCATGTGTGAGACTAGAGAGAGAGGTCTAGAAGCTGGCTAGCAGAGTAGCAGTGACAACGTTCTCTTCATCTTGGCCTCACAGTGGGGACAACGTTCTCTTCATTATTATTATTTGTATATTTCGTAGTACGTTTAACGTTAACTGAAAGACTAGCCTTACCTAGTCTTCAATTAATTATACCACATTTAAATAATTATATTAGATGTACTCTCACATATTTGCAATTGCTGATATACATGATTCAAATCTGACACCCAAACAAAAGGTTTTGAGCTGATATTTGATTTTTGTTGGGTTGGAGACAAAAAGGATATAAATCACAACTTATCATATGTTTTGATTTTTTTTTTTTTTTTTCCTTCTGTTAATTTATAAGGAAACTCAAACAAATATATAACAAGTACTGATTAGTGATTAGTGAAGTATATATTTAGTATTTACTCGTAGCAGTGCGATAACTCGTGAGCATAGAAATGGCACAATAAAATTTTACCATATTGGACAGCAACGGACTGAACCAATGGCAAAGTTCGCATAGAAAGAATAAGAGAACGTTGTCGTAAATGGCAAGGAGCGCCCATCTTGATATGATTTGCGGAGAACAGATGCTCTTAGAAATGGAATTAATGATTACCCTATCTCTCTCTAATCCTCCTATCTTAATATTGTCATTAATGACAAATGCTTTTTTTTTTAATCTTAGAATTTCCTATCTTCTTTTCATACCACAAAAGAAAAGCTGAGACATGCATAAACCCATACAATCATGCATATATATGGTATCCAGTAATTTCAAGGGTTATATACTAGTTATATTTTCAAACGTCAAATTTCAAAGTCAAAAGTAAGAGTGCATTAATACAATCGAATTACATATATAGCAGTTAATTAATTTCTTGTTCCAATATATTGATTTTTATTCTTGTCTTTCATGTGCTTAAATACTCTTGATTTAATTCAATATTTTTATTTTTAGTAAAAAAAGAAAAGAAAAAAGGCGAAGACAAGTAACGAGTGTGATTTTTTTATCTGAGCATAATAGTATTTAACTGCTCTTAAGCTAAGACATAATTTAATGAAATATAAGAAGCACTCACACGTCTCTTGTGGGGAAGGGATGACCCGAAACAAAAACACTCCACACTGTAAAATATTGTTGGCTTGAGACCCAAGATTTAATTCCATTTTCTCTTATACACTGGATTTATTTCCAAATTAGGAAGTTGACTTATTACCTTGGCATGGCCCCCATGGTACGTAAGTGGAAAAAACAAATTTCTTCTTCATGATAATAAAAGTGACTTCTTTTTTATTATATATATATCAATCAGAAGGGTACACATATATTTGGTTATTACTGAACACACTCCTGATCAGGAACAACATATTCAAATATGGGTAATCAATAAATTAACCGCTAATTATAATTAGTAAGGACTTTCACCAAGATAATTACCCGGAGGATCATAGTTGCAAGTGATAAATACCCCCCCATTTTGGCACTTGACTCTGGCACATCCAAGACGAACAGAATCACGCCACACAACCTGAGTATAGTGCAGGCACTCACCACCAACACATTTGTTGGACTTGTGGTCATAGTTAGGCTTCTCATCAATCCACAATTTCACTGCTTCTACTCCGCTAAAGGTATCATAACCTTCAGCAATATTTTCTCCATAGGGCCCTTCTGAATGTTCCAATTCGCAGGTTTTTATTTTTGTATTAGCATAATTTTGAGCATAGGCTGCAAGTGTGTTGTTCCATCCAATTGCACCGACACCAACTTTGGCACGAGCTACATTGTGTGCATGGACAAAGTCGAAGTGGGAGTTTTGGGCTAGGGAGACATGAATTAGGGTTAACCCCAAGAAGCATATAGCCAGCAAAAACTTACTAAACCCCATTTTTCTCTCTATGCAAGGCAGAGCGAGCTTTTTCGATATTTCTAGTTCTTAATGAAAATGTGATATACTATTGAGTATTGATTTATTTATTTATAGGCAAGAGAACAGTGGTCGTTACGGATCGAGTGGTTTGCATACATACATGAGCCTTGTTATCAGGTTTCCTAATTTAGGATCATATCCCTAACTTAGGATCATATCCCAAAAATAGTATTCCCACGTTAGACTTCCTATTAGTTATCCGTTGTAGGAAGATGCTACAATATTGCTTTAAAATGAAATGTTATGTGTACACCACATTATGACAACAAATCCTTAGTAACACATTGTTATTGGTGGTAGGTAAAAAAATAATTTTAGTGTTGAATTCAAATTAGAATCAGTAACAACTTACCACCAAAATTTGTTGTGAAAATATTATACAAATGTTGTGGATGTAATACTTCTCATATCTAAATGAAATAAAGTTTAAAATAGATAATCTAATATTGGTATTTTGAAAAGCAGTTAGCTAAAAATACAAAGAAAAAATAAAGGAATTTTATCAATAACATAACGTCCATGGTCCTTATCCAAAAATTAATAAATAATGAAAAAAAAATAAATAATACACAATAATAATAATAATAATAAGGACAAAGCTTAGTTATAAAATTGGTTGCAGTTTTAGGCTATAACCTTATTCAATATTTTTTTATTAGAGTTAAATTTTGATAATTAATCATTAGATTACACCTTCTTTTTATATCCTGCATGTTTGAAAATTTTCTAGAAAATTAAAGATTAATAGCTATGTCATTAATAAATTATTTAAATTGCAAGTTTTTATAATTTAATATTATGCAGAAATATAAGCTTATAAATTATAAGGTAAATAATATCTGATTGACACAAAATTTTACATGTGTATTAAGAACGTAAAGAATAAGCAATTCAATAGTTAAATTTTCCAAAATATATGGTAATATTTATTTTGTAACTTATTAAACACATAAATAGATGGTAACTTAAATTTCAACTCTTTTTGTAACCTCAGCAAGATAGCTCTACCAAATGAAAGATATATTTAGTAATAATTAACACTAGCCAAGAGCCTTGTAACTCAATTTAATTTTTTATTTAAATGACTTATAACTCAAATGGTATCTCTTGATGTTTTGAATAAAGATACCCAAAATTTCAAATCTTTCTACTTCTAACAAAGGTTGGTGTACCATTGTGTGATACTCGTAATTAGTAACACTCACAATGAGATGGGGAGGAGTTGGCCTGGTGGATAGATTTATTTCTCTCATAAGCCTTTTGATTTGAATATGTTGATGGTTGATGAAGGGTCACATTTATGCAAAGTAATGGGCTTGGGTCGTTTAAAAATAGAATCGAAAAAAATGGGCCTCGAGCGATAGTACTAGTGGGATGGGCTTTCATTCTTTGTCTCCAACACAAGGCATCTCTAAAAATATGGTTAGCCGTTGGGCCAAAGCCCACATCAGGGAAATTCGGCCCTTTTAGAGTGCCATTTGGCACTCCAAAAGTGCCGAGTTGGCCCTACAGCTCTGAATGCACTTTCGTGTTCGAGTGCCGTTTGGACTCCTCTTCTAGGGTTTTTTGGTCGATCCTTGTATCTAGATGCATTTTCATCCTCCACCTATAATTTTTCATCTCTTTTTTGGATAATTCAGGACATTTAAGGACAATTATCTTATAGATAAATACCTTAAAATAAATCTTGATAAAGTTTAGATTATCCACAGTTTTATTGTTATCCAATCATCCCTTTTATTCCCATGCATGCATCCCTATTTTAAACATCAATTATCAACCAATCACAAAATTATTTAATTAATTCTAATTGTTTAACTAATTAGAATTAATTTAAACTAATCATGTGTGGTCAATTTTAGCTAGAGACCATGCATGTTGACTGTGCAAACTTGATCATGCAATATCTTTCGATCCGATGGTCTGATTTGAAAATCGAAAATACCGTTGTGACCGTTAGAATATTAAGATCATTTTTATGATATGCAATGAATGAATTGATGCATGTAATGCAAAGACAAACTAATGCATGTAATGCAATTATGATTTTTGGGGTACATGGATTGGTCATTCAAGTCATTCTCCTTGATTAACTTATAGGTGCAAAATTGAGTGTCTACATTAGGTTATAAATTTAGGAATAAATATTTAGGTTCTAATTTTATGTAAGTTATCAAACCGAGAACAAAAACATGTCTACAATAAGTTTTAGACATTGCTCATGTTGGTTCAAGTCAAGTTTCAAAATCAGTCAAGCTGGAGAAAGAAGAATTCAGAATCTGCAAAGCTCGACCGATCAAAAGTCATTTTCTGCAAAATTTAAATCAGACCCAAAGCCCACGAAAACGTTTAGGGTTTGTATCCAACACTTCATAGTATAAAAGAAAAACCCTAAATACATTTTAGAAGTTCTTGGAAGTCTTGTGAGTTACTCCCGTGAGATTTGTGAGGTTTCTGTAGCCTTCTAACTCAATAAGCCTCTACCGAAAAGAAGATCCATATATACAAGAAACAACGGAAATAAGTTGCCGCAAACAAGATCATATATAGCTGACGATTTATAGTTTTGAGTGGGATCTCAAAGTCATAAACGGGGGTGTTAGTGTGTGACAAATTCAGATAGAAGAGTCTGCGGATTAGAAGCTGCATGCGGTCGTGTGGGTAAGTACTATAAGGGGTAGCTTTAGATTTAGAGTTTAAATCTATTGTAAAACTTCCATTCTATCATAGTGAATTTGTTGTCTTGAGGATAGATTAGGTTAAATCCTTCCCGAATTTTTTACCTTGAAACAGTTGGTTTCATTGGTTTTCCTAAGTAATCATATTGCTTGTCTTCATTACTTTTCCACACTTTGTTATATGAGTGTTTGTGTTTAACCTTGATCTGAATAATAAACCTACGTATCAACTTGGTTAAGTAATTAGATAAACAATCTAAATGTGTAGGGGTCTAAACAAACAAACAGGTTACTCCCTAACTAGCTAATAACTACTCACACAACTTAAACACTTACTAGCTGCTAAATATTCTTATCATTGCACAACTTTTTATTTTTTTATTTTTCCCAAATACACAACTTATGACTTACTAGCTACTAATGACTAACCACACGTATGACACTATCAATTTAACAGAATCATTTGTCTTTAATTTTATCATAATTTCCAAAGAAGATGACTTGCCACCCAATGAAAGATGGGTGACTTTGTAATTCATTTTATTATTTTTCTCCTGAAATAACTACAAAAAAAAATGCTTGATATAGCAGCGTCTTTTTTAGCGGTGTTTTTAAAGAACATTGTTATAGGTAGTCTATAGCGGCGTTTTAAAAAACGCCGCTATAGGTACCTCTCCAACCACATTCCAAAGGGTTTATAATGAATGTGTTGTAGGAAAAAGAAATAGGGGCGTCGGTAGAGCGTATTGTGGTATATAACAAAGCATATAGACATAAAGATGAGAGTCATGTATCTTCCACAGTTGCAAAAAACATTATAAGTATTTTCTACGTTCATCATATAGCCAATTTAATAATAAAAATAAAAAATTGCCAGTAGCCGTGTTTTAAAAACGCCACTTTAGGGTAGGGACCTATAGTCACGAGGCAATGGCAACATTTTGTAGCACAGTTAAAGAAATCGCCGCTATAGCCCAAATGGACCTATAATAGCATTTTTAGGACCTATAGCGGCGTCTGAAAAATCCCGCTATCGCCCTCATTTTTTTGTTTTGTTCCATTTAAAGTCATGTTTCAACTAATTTATATTCCATCAACATATGTTATGTTTATGATTTGTTTTCATTTTAATTATTTATTATAAGAAGAAAAAAAAAAAAAACTAAGAAAGGGACTTGCTTAGTAGTTGAGCGTAAATTGATAAATTAAGAATGAATTACCAAAAACTTTTATTCCTTATTTAAATCTTTTTAGGTCAAACATGGAAATTTTTATAGTTGTAGGGTAAATTTTGTTACACAAATACTATTACAGACTCTCTTTGAAATTGTATTATGAAAACAAGATTTAATACATGGAAAATTTTGTAGCTGTAGGGTAAATTTTGTTGCACATTCACTATTGCACACTCCGTACACACTCTCTTTGAGATTTTATTTGAAAACAAGATTTCAATTCGTATAGTAATATGGTGAATTTTTTTTTTAAACACGATTTCACAATTTTAATTGAATTGTGTTTGCAAAACACAAATTCAACCCACATTGTAGTGTGTACAATGAGTATGTCATAGCGAGTGTGTGATGATCATTACCCATAACTACATAGGTAGTTAAAGATATAGCTTTTAGTAAGGACTCTGGCCAACGTAGTTGCCAAAAGAGTCATAGTTGCAGCCAATGAATGTCCCTCCATTGTTACACCTCACTTTAGCACATCCTAGACGAACTGAGTTGCTCCAAACCACTTGAGTATAGTGGCCGCACACCCCATCAACACAAGAGTTAAAGTAGTAGACATAGTCATATAGTACTGCTTCCCTATATTGACATTCACTGCAAGGGATATATTTTATCCCCTTCTAAATGAGCTCGAAGTTACAGTTGTTGTTCCTACCCTGGCTAATCGCCCGCAATGTAGGAGAAAAAAGAAGACTGGTAATGTTCCTTCCCAAAGTCCTTCACCAATGCATGAAGAACCCACAATCCAGACCGCCATTCCCCTAGAAGAAACCTCGGTTGAGATGCCATTCCAAAGGGGACAGGTAACACTTAGCTAGATTTTGGCTACACCTGTTGTGGCTCAAGCCTAAACTCAAGGCCAAATTCCTCTTAACCCAAGTGCTGTTACTCTCGCGGCTCCTCCAGTTACCACAGTAGCCATCACTCCTGCTCAAAAAAACCAAAGCCGAACAAAAGCATCCAAGGGGGGTGAGCTCAAGTCAACCAACAACCAAGCTCGACCCTGAGAACTCTCCTCCTGACTTGGGTCATACCCTCGTAAATCTCATGGACGCCCCAGCTTATGAGAAGGCCTTTATAGTGAACAGGGTGCCACTTCCTGCTCCTGATAGAGGGCCGCGGGGGTAAAGTTGCTGAATGTGTGGGCCAAGCTCTCTTGCTTCTAGAGGACATGAATCATTGGGCAAAGTGGGATGATGAATCCCTTTTGCTTAACATGAAGCAGGAAGCCATCATGGTAACAAATTTTCTTCTTAAGTTTTCCCTTTAAAAAAATTAAAAAAAAAAAAAAATCTCATACTTGAACTCTTTTTACTTATCTTTTGATAGGGGTACCAATGCTCCGTGTGATTGAGGAGAGGTTCCTGGCTGCTAAAGCCAAAGCCGAGGAGCTCAACAATGACAACAAGAATCTTTTGAAGAAGATTTTCGATGTCATAAACAAGGTTTCTGAGTCCAAAAGGCTGCGAGTTGAGGCTTACGAGAACACCAGGGCTATTGCCGAGAGGACAGAGGCCTTAGAGAAAGAGTTGCAGGAGGTTAAGAAGGCCCTTAAGGACAAGGATGCCGAGCTAAAGGGTTATGTGGCAGCAAATAATGCCAAAGTCCAAGCTGCTTACTACTAGGGACAGTATGATTGCATTGCTTCTGTGAAGCCTGAGTTGTAGCAAAATTTGCAAGTCTACTTCAAAAACAGGTGGACTGTAGCTTTGGGTGTGATGCAGGTCGAAGCTTCATTTGCCCTGAGGCAGGCTGACAACATACCAATCCCTGAAGAACTAATCAGCATCCCAAATCCCAAGATCCAAGCTATCATCAATGACAAATCTCTTGTCCGCGAAGTTGAAGGAACTAGCCCAATTACAATGTCAGGAGGAGAAGTTACTAGCTCTGCGGTGGTATCCACTACCGAGGAGCCTATTCATCCTTAGTTTTCTTTATTTTTCATATTTTAAAGATATTTATTTACATTGCCCATTTTTAGGGGCCTCTGTTTTGTAACTAACTAAGCTTTTTTGGTATTTTGAACACTTTATGCTTTGTTTTTAATCATTTTAAGCATGCTTCTAAGTTCTTATATTTTCCTACTTATGTTAATAGCATTCTTTGAGTCATCCCTTTGTTTGAAGGTTAACTTATATGATTTTATTCGTGTTAGGAACGTAGTTGTTTCCACGGGACATGCCCATATATTTTGCAGTTAGACCTTAACTTTATCCCTACTTAATAATCTTTAGGTTCATATCAAGATAGGAAAAATAGCTTACAACTTACTAGGGGTAATCATAGAGTCTAACGCTACAGGGTTTGCTTTCCTTTTTCTGTTAAGTTTTAATTTCATTTCTCACTAGTGACATTAAGGCCAGGCTAAGGTAGAAAACTCAGCTTAAAACTTATCCGAGGTAGAGACAGGGTTTAGTGCCAAAGGATTTACTTCTCCATTACTTGCTAAGTTTCAATTTCATTTTCCATTAGTGGCCCTGGGGCCAGGCTAAGGTGGAAAACTTAGCTTAAAACTTACCCGAGGCAAAAACAGGGTCTAGTGCCATGGGATTTATTTCTCAATTACTTGATAAGTTTTAATTCATTTTCAACTAGTGACCTTTGGGCCAAGCTGAGGTGGAAAACTCAGCTTAAAACTTACCCAAGGCAAAGAAAAGTTCTAGTGCCACGTGATTTACTTCTCAATTACTTGCTAAGTTTTAATTTTGTTTTCCATTAGTGACCCTGGGGTCAGGCTAAGGTGGAAAACTTAGCTTAAAACTTACCCAAGGCAAAGACAGTGTCTAATGCCATGAGATTTACTTTTTGCTTAGAATCTCAACATGATAGGTCAGATCTCCTTACTACCTATCATCACTTCTTGAATCCAATGAGAATAAAATATAAGCAATGCATATTTTTCATATATTCATCAAAAGTAGTATTTCTTCAAATTAAATACATTCTATAGCCTTGCCACAAGTCTTTCATCCAAATCTTCTAATCAGTAGGCTTCTACTCCAGCAATGGATGTGACCCTATATGGTCCTTACCAATTTGGCCATAATTTTCCATTGGTAGGGTCTTGGGTATTACCTAAGACTTTCTTCAGCACCAAATCTCTTGGTACGAACTCCCTGCACTTGATGCCTTTGTTGTATCCATGACTAATCCTTTGCTAATAGTTAGCTAGCTTTACCAAAGCAATTTCACAGTTTTCCTCTATGAGATCCAAGCATTTGCAAAGTAGCTGACCATTCCCTTCCTCTTCAAATACACCAGTTTGTGAGGTAGGCAGCCCCGTTTCCATGGGTATCATGACTTCTGTACCGTACATCATTGAGAAAGGGGTTTCTCTAATAGACTACCTCGAAGTGGTTCGGTATGCCCATAGCACGCTAGTTAATTCCTCTGCCTATCTTCCTTTTGAATTATCCATTCTCTTCTTTAAACCATTCACAATAGAATTGTTGGTTGCTTCAGCTTGACCATTGCTTTAAGGGTATGATAGGGTAGAATAAGTGTTAAAGATTCCCAGCTCCGAGCTATACTATCGAAATGCTTTACTATCAAATTGTAGTATGTTATCCGATATAAGAACCTTTAGTACGCTGAACTAGGTGATGAGATATTTCCAAAAAAAATTCTTAACGTCAGTTTCTCGGATATTAACTAAGGGCTCAACTTTAACCCACTTTGTAAAATAATCAATCCCTACTAGAAGCCATCTTTTGCTGCCAATTACCTTAGGAAAAGGTCCTACTATATCCAGCCCCCACTGAGTGAATGGCAGCAAGCTAGATATCGAGTTGAGAAGGCCCTCGGGTAGATGGATACTCAGAGTGAATTTTTGGCATTGATCACACTTTTTAGAGAACTCCTGTGCTTACTTCTACATGTTTAGTCACCAATACCCCTGAGTAAGGGCTCTATGGGCCAAGGACCTTCCTCTAGTATAACTTCCACATATTCCTTCATTCAATTCTAGAAGTACCTCGACTGCTTCGAGATGCACACATAATAGATAGTGTCCCAAATATAATCTCTTGTATAACTTCCCTTCTTCGAATACCCAATACCTGGGTGACCTTCGCCTAATCTATTTGGCTTCTTTTCTATATTTGGGGAGGATCCCTTCTTAAAGATATGCTACCAACGAATCCATCCAACTGGGGGAGGGGTGTATACTTAAAATTATAGCTTTCTAAGAAGAAGAAACACTAGAGGTAGGCAAAAGCTTAATTGATACGATTCTCGAGAAAGGGTCAGCCACGGAAGAGGCCAATGTATCTAGAGAGTCAGCATGGCTATTGTTGCCTCTAGAAATTTGTGAAATTTCCACTTTCTCAAATTGACACCTTAAGACCCTAACTTCCTTCAGGTAGTTCATCATTCTATTATCTTTAGCTTTGAACTTGCCATTAACCTGACTGACTACCAACCGAGAATCATAATACAGTTGTAGTTTTTAGATCCGACTTGCTTAGATGCCCAAAGCCCCACTAAAACAGCCTCATACTCTGCTTCATTGTTTGATGCTTGGAATCCCAGTCTGAATGACTTTTCCACTCTAATTCCTTCTAGGGAAATTAAGATAATATGAACTCCTGCTCCTTGGCAATTTGATGCTCTGTCCACATATACATGCCACGTGTTTCCCCTTGACTCTTTCACATGCTTCCCCCCACTCGCAAGACCTCGGGACGTTTCAAAGTGAATTCCGTGATGAAATCTGCTAGGACATGGCCTTTAATAGAGGATCGAGGCTTGTATTAAATATCGAAAGCTCCCAAAGAGGATCCCTATTTAGTTATCCTTCCCAAGAAGTCGAATCTTCTGAGCAATGCTTGTAAGGGATGTTCAGTTAAGACGATTACTGTGTGAGCCTAAAAGTAGTGAGGTAGCTGCCAAGCAACGTGGATGATTGCTAGTGCGGCTTTTTCTAAAGGGAGGTAGTGTATTTTGGCTTCCACAAGAGTTTTACTAATATAAAAGATTGGCTTTTGAACGCCTTGGTCTAATCTTAATAAAACAGTACTTACCACATGATTTGTCACAGCCAAATACGTATAAAGTGTCTCTCCAACTACCGGTTTGGATATGATTGAAGCCCAAGACAAATATAGCTTCAACTTGTCAAACGCTTCTTGGCATTCATTTGTCCATTGAAAGTCCTTCCATTTCTTTAACAACTAGAAGAAGTGCCTGCACTTATCCGCGGATCTTGAAATGAACCAATTGAGTGATGCAGTCAGTCCAGTAAGCCATTGGAATTCTTTAGGATTTCTTGGGGACTTTAGGTTTTGCAATGCTACGATCTGGTCTTGGTTAACCTCAATCCCCTGGTGAGTGACTAAATAACCAAGGAACTTTCTCGACTAACTCCGATGGCGCCTTTAGAGGCATTCAACTTCAATCAGTGCTTCCATAGAGTCTTGAAGCTTTCAACGAGGTTGTAAAGATGATCCTCCACCACCTTACTTGTTACCACCATATCATCTATATAAGTCTCCATATTCCTTCCTAGCTACTTCTTGAACATTTTGGTAATCATTCTTTGATGTGTGGACCTTGCATTTTTCAATCCAAATGGCATAACTTTGTAATGAAAATTACCTGTAGGGGTAGTAAAGGAGGTTTTTTCTTGGTTCTCAGGAGCCAAGGCTATTTGATGGTATCCCTGAAAAGCATCAAGAAAACTTATTATAGGATGTCTAAAAGTCGCATCAACAAGCTGATCTATCTTAGGTATTGGGAAAGGGTCTTTTGGATAGGCTTTGTTTAGATCCGTGAAGTTTACACATATTCGCCACTTTCCATTCTTCTTTTTCACTACTATTGTGTTAGCTAGCCATTCTGGATAGTAGACCTCTTTAATTGCCCCTACCTTTTTAAGCTTGTCCACTTCTTCTTTCACCGCTTTAGCATGGATATCTAAAGACCTACGAGGTCTCCGCTTCTTCGGGGAACATCGAGGGTTGACATTGAATCTACTCCAAACGCCTCATACAAACTCCATGCGAACACATCCAGATTTTTTATTAGAAAAAAAATTAGCTCCACTTTTTCTACAATCGGGAGGCTTTCCCCTACCTGAAAGTATTTGTCTCCGAGGTCAATGGGTATCTTCTCCAATCATTCACATATGTCCTCTACTGAAGACTGTAACTACTAAAATAAATTCCTTGGTTCGACCTCTTCCATCCACTAATGCCCAATCGCGGCTACCTAGTACCTCTAGGCAATACTTTGGTCTCCACAAACCTCAGCGATGCCTTGCTCAGTTGGAAACTTAACTTTCAGACGCAAATGAGGGTAGTGCACCTATGGAATGAATCCAAGGGCTTCAGAGGATTGCTGTATAAGGGGAGTAAGAGTGTACCACTATAAAGTCTACTAGCTCTTTCCTTCCTCCAACTTCCATAGGTAATGTCACCTGTCCACCAGGTGTGACCACAGTTCCATCAAAGGCTACCAGGGTAGTGTCATACTGGTTTAAGTCATCAAAGGTGAGGCCTAATCCTTCATACAAATAGGGATACATTATTTCCACCTCACTTCCTTGATCTATCATAACCCTCCTCACATCAAAGCCCTCGATTGCAATGTCACTACTAATGCATCTTCATGAGATTGAATAGTACATTCCATGTCCTTCCCCATGAAACCAATACCTTCATCTTCCCACCATCCCCTTTTAGGAGAGGGTAAATGCGCCTCTAAATCCGAAACCGAGGTTACAACTATGACCTGGGATGAAGTCTATCCCGTCTCGGTCTACTTCTTTTCTGCATGTATCACTCCTATAATCCCTCGTGA
The DNA here is from genome assembly GCF_002906115.3 of Quercus suber. NCBI lineage: Eukaryota > Viridiplantae > Streptophyta > Magnoliopsida > Fagales > Fagaceae > Quercus > Quercus suber. The sequence goes on along the minus strand of NW_027069903.1, from coordinate 229,675 downwards.
CAAAACTAAAGTTCTTGAGGTACTTGCCTCTTTAGGATCTTGGGGTCAAGGATCTTCCTATACAATAAATTCCTTCAAGTAGCTTGCCTTTTCGAACCGGTTCAAATGACCCTTTAGGGTTCGGTAACCCTCGGTTGTGTGTCCTCGGTCCCGATGATTTCAGCAATAAAGGCTTTGGTTCCTTCTAGTAACATCACCACTCATCTTGTTCGACCAATGAAAGAAAGGCTCATTCTTTATCTTCTCTACAATTCAATAGACGAGCTCCTTGTATAGCGAGCTAACTATCTCAAATCTCGGTTTCTGAGCCTAGAGGAAAAGGTCCCTTCAAGGGCGGGAAATTTGATCCGTTTTAACCTCTTTCTTTTCCGTACTAGGTAATTTAGCTTTAACCTTTTCCTACAGCTGGTTATCTTCCAATCTTTTGTACTACTCCACCCACTCCATTAACTTGTTTAAATGATTTTAAATCATTATGCATTGCATCACATTTGCATTTTAACAATGATTCTTGCATTTTAACAATGATTCATGCATTTAGATGTGTGCTTAATTTGTTGAAATAGTGTGTGCCGGTAGGTTTGGATTGGGCTGAGCCTGTGATGTTTTTTTTCTTTTGCATGTCATATGTTCATGCATTTTTCATGCATACATACCTTCAATTCTCTATATTATGATATTGTTCTTATTAGTGCTTTTTTGCATGTTTCTTTTTCTCTCTCTTTCTTTCGTTAGTTGCTCTATGGCACCTAAATGAAAATCTACATCGTCCTGGAACCCTATTCATTTTGAGGCATCTTTTTCTTCTTCCCCCGCTGATTCTACTCCATCTCACGCCCAATTCCAAGATGATAAAGGCCATAAGGACTTTTCGGAGAACTTCTTACAATGAGGCATTCATTCGGAATGCCAAGTCGTTCTATCGAAATTTTTCGATACTAACCTTCCCACTATCATTTACAGTAAGGGTTGGGAGTCATTGTGTGGCATCCTGGTCACTTGTCCCCCCATGATCATATAGGAGTTTTACTTTAATATGCACGGATTCGATTACACAGTACCTCATTTTATCACTCATGTTAGAGGTACGCACATGGTAGTCACTCCAGATCTTATATCCGAGGTGCTACACATACTGAAGGTAGAGTTTGCTGACTACCTCAACTATGAGCGTCTTAGAACTATATCCAAAGACGAGATCTCATCTCGCTTCTATAAGACACCTTCTTCTTAGGGTGACCATCAAAACACCCTTTGCTCAAGCTTCACAAAAGGTCCAAGATTCCTTAACATGGTGATGACATTCGTTCTCCTTCCATTTTCTCACTATAACTCTATCATAGAGCCTCGTGCTTGATTTTTGCTATCCCTTCTTGAGGGACTCTCTATAGATTTTCCCTCTCACTTCATTTTATCCTTCATAGACGTCTATAGGGATACAACGACCCGTGATAAGCTTATTTTTCCTTCGGCTATCACACGAATTCTCCACCATTTTTCTATCTCCTATCTAGAGTCTTCACACTTCTCTCCTATACATACCATAGATGCTGCTACCGTTAGACAGAGCGAGGCCCAGCTTCAACCAAAGTGGCCATGAACAGAGATAGCGACTCCTCCAACTTCCTCCACTCCTTCTTCATCGGCGAGTGGTGTGACCCTCGAGGCAGTCATGGCACAGCTGCAGCATATGGATACTCGCCTTGACACACTCAATGATGAGTTGTGTCAGGTGAACACCCGTGTTAGCCGTATTACTTGATGGTAGGCTCACCATGGTGGCTACGTGGCGTCTCCTTCTCCTTTTTCAGAGGCATCTGAGGACGAGAACAATAATGGTGACTCCAACGATGATGATAATGATGAGGATGAGGATGCTAACTCTTCTGGTGATGACGAGATGACTGCTTGAGTTACTTTACTTTTGTCATTCGTGACAAAAAAAGGGAGTAGTTTTGGGACGAGAATAGTCATGTATTTAGGGGGAAAGTTAGCATAGGACATTTCTGTGATAGGAGGAGTATTTATATTTTTTTTAAGGGATGTAGTGAGGTTATTCGGTATTTTCTTTTCTTTCTTTTACATTTACCTCATGTATACATACATTGTACTTGTCTTTTGATATATATGTTGATGTATGTTATTCACCTATCTCTACATGTGTTGTTTCTTTTCTCTCTTTATGCACATGCTTCTTATTATTTGTATGCAATTTTTTATTTCTGTTTCACACTAAGATGCCATGATGAGTTTTGTTTAAAGTGTTTCAGAAGTACAGGTTTTCAAAGTCTTTCTTGCCATGAGCTCTCTTCTTCCAAAGTTTTTCAAGAGTTTGTGTTATGATAGATTTTATTGTATTCAAAAAGTAAGTATGAGTTGAGTGATTCATGACTTCTCTCATATGTTCATTTGTTTGTTGTGGTTTGTCACGGATTGCAAAAGGGAGAGATTGTTAGGACATATGTGAATCATGTTAGAAACATATGTCAATATAGAATTGACTAATCCTTTGACAAAACGTACTTTACTTGTAATTAGGTAGATCTAAGATGTGTATAATACTTCAAGGAACAAGGTTTCAATTCCCAGTGTTAAAGCCATGCAAGTTTATCCAAGAATCAAATGAAGAAGTGCTGGATTTTAAAGCTCAACAGATAGCATCTATCGAGATTTAAAAGGCAGTTTAGCCTAGTGCTTGACAACTGCTTGATAGATACCCTATCTATCAAGATTTATGAAAATCAGATTTTCAATTTTGATTTTCACCCAATCCGAGTATAGATGTTTAAGATTTCTTTTCTTACAATCCTAAACATATATAAAGATTATTTTAAGGGCCGTCACAGATGATGCAATTAAGTGCAACTTGATGCAAAGGTTTTTCACAAGCATATTGTGACTGGAGATAATTTGCCCTAGTTCATCTTTCTCTTCAAGAAGCTGCTATGTTTGTATGCTGTAGGGTTTTGTAACCAAGGAGTTTCGTGATCTTCATCGTGTTGATGAACCGAAGAACTTTGCGGCCAACATCCTTCTCAAGTTGGTGGTTAGTCACGTACTTAGATCTATGCATTGATTAGTTAGTCACGTACTTGGAGTCGTGCATTGAAAATTAGAGATTGTCACTACAGAACAAGTCCAATTAGGTATTGGGGTAAGGGTTCAACTATAAGTTAGTATAAGGTACTAGAATTCCTTTACTTGTAACCGCTTGTTGTGATAATAATGGATTCTCGGGAGTGGTGACCTTAAATTTACCCAGTAGTGTTTTTACCGTGTAGGTTTTCCCCATTCATAAAAAAATCAGCATGTCGATTTATTTTCTGCTGCATATTAACTTAGTTGGTGATTTTTTTGTGCTACCATGCTTGTTGTGTGTTAATTGGATTAATTAATTAACTTAGCTAATTAATTGGTTAATTCATCACAATGGGTCAATACATTCTTGACCTATCATCCTCCACTGTTTTTAATTCTATATTTTTATCTCTTTCTTTTTTCTTTTTCTTTTTTACTAGTATCTTAAATTTTTCTCATCCACCCATTTAAAAATTTTACCTTCCCAATGCCTCTTTTACTTTCCTAATGCCTACCTATTTCTTCAAGTGTTCCCTCTTCTCTCTTTCTATTTTTTTTTATTTTTTTTTATTTTTATATGAACCCTCTTCTCTCTTTCTTCTTCACAAATCTCCTCACAAAACTCTTCCTTTGTCTCCTTCTTAGTCTCACTCACAGAATGGTTTTTTTTTTTCAAAAACTCTTGCAGAGCATTGCATCGTCACCGTGCAGTGGCTTCTCCTTTCTTCTTCTTTTCTTTCCTTTTTTTTTTCAAAAAAAATCTCGTAGAAGCACTCACTGCCGAAAAGAAATTTTTGCCTAAAACTAACCAAAACATTGATGCGAGTTCAACGTTTGGTAGAATCTTATGGTTGAATCTTCAATAATGGTGATTTGGTGTTGTGAGTCTGTAATGTTTTTTTTTTTTTTAAAATAAAAAATAAAAATAGCTCTAACTTGAATCGTTAAAACTATCCACGGTTTTCAAACTTGGACGGTTCAACTGTGATTTGAACGGTTCCTTGATTTTCTTACCTAGAACGGTTTCTAGTTCTAAAAGAACCATAATAGTGAGAGGTTCCGGTTAACTGGGTCGGACCACACAATCTAATTCGGAATTAAAAACCATGAAGATAACACAATTCGTTATCAAAGAGGAAACCAAAGTACTTGGTGAAAAATCTCTCCATGACTAAATCATTGAATGATCCACTAGTACGAATAATTGCAGTACATGGCTACAAATAAAGACCTTCTAAGCCTATGATACCCAAGATATTTGATCCCTCCAAGCTCTAGCTTGTAATTCGTCAAGTCCTTTTTTCAACTAGATTCTTGAATCTCGTAACTAAGCCCAGTTTCTCCTTCAAGCCTCCAATGCTAAAATTAGGTAGTCCCCAATGGTTCTTAGCAATCTAAAACACTCACAACTCTTAGGAATGGTGATGTTTATGATTGGGTGATCTCCTCTCTAAGGTATGGTAATGGTGAGAAGGAAGAGTATATAGAATTTGTTGGGGGACCATAATTTGACTCCCTACAACCACTCTAAAAATAGGCCCGTGTGACGTGATGTCGAATGCCATAAAAGATTTGAGTGTGTCTTCCTCATCACCAATTGGTTTTGAGGTGGAATGGCACAACTCACAATCCGACAAATGGTATTAGAGAGGCCCGTGTGGCGTGCTGTCGAATGCCATAAAAAATTTTAGTGTGTCTTCTTCATCACCAATGGTTTTAAGGTGGAATGGCACATCTTACGGTTTGACAGAATTGATGGTGTTTAGCTCTTAATTCTCAAATGTGTGCTTAGGGTATAATTCATGAGAATAAAGTGTATATATAGTGGGTATGTAAGGAAAAAGATACAACAAGTGATCTAAATAACATAATTGCCTCCTATGCTAGGCATTTCACGAGACAAGTCTCATGAGTTGTCTCACAAGTTATCTTGCAAATTGAGCCCATCTTAATTTTAAACCAACACGTGCAATTCACATGCTCCATTTTGCTGAACATTGGGTCTCCTGAATTGTCTCACGAATTTGCACTTCCAACAACTTTTCAGTTGACTTCTAGGTCTAACCCAATTACAGATAACACACATAAATAGAAGGAAATTAAGCTTGGAATTACAACCAAATTGACAAGAAATAAAGCCAACACTTGAAAGCTTGAAAATGTGTGAAAACACAAGAGCTGTTTAGACCCCCAAATAAAAATTACAGCTTGGTTGATTTTGCTCTAACTTAAACTAAGTGCGTAATAGAGTAAATATGAGCGGATAAACAATATAACTACTCTAAGCCATATTGATCAAATCACAACAGTAAAATGAAAGCTAAAAAAGTAGGGAAGAAGAATGCAAACACAAGATAACACACTGATGTGTTATCGAAGAGGAAACCGAAGAACTCAGCGAAAACCCCCTCCGCCGCCCTCCAAGTGGTAAATCGATCCACTAGAGAATAAGTTAGAGTACACAAATAACAAAAGATCCTCCAAGCCTAGTCTACCCATGTACTCGAGCTCTCTAAACTCCTACTACCAACTGACTTTGCCAAGCCTTGTCTTCTCTAGTTCTCTAGATCACACAATTTAGCTCGATTGCATCCACCAAACAAATGGCTTCTTCTAATGCTTCCCAGCAGCACCAAAACATCACTTTATACTTAAGATGGATGTGGTAAGTGTTTGGGCTATCAACCTCTCAAGGATTTGGAAATGGAGAGGTAGGAGTTGAGGAAAACCACAATGGATTGTGTAGAGAATTGTGAGTATAACAATCTCTAATTCTCAAAGGTTGTGGGTAAGGTTTTCTCTCTGAAAAGCACTCTTCAACATATGTGGGTAATGTGGGTATATATAATATGTGTAGGAACAGGGTGTATCAAATATGACAAATTGGCAAAACAGAATGTTTCACGGGTATCTTGCGGGAAGGCCTTACCCGCGAAAACCAGCTGTAACCATCTGTCATGATTCTTCGCATTATAGTCATATGCTGAGCACATGCTTCACTTCGTGGGAAGGGTACCCACGAAAACTTCTTTGGTCTTCAATTGCCTTGATTCTTTACACTCTCTCTCACACACAACCCTTACAATAAAATCCCACATAAAATACAGGGTACAAAATATTGAACATAATTACAATCAAATTTGGTACGGAATTAAAACCAACACAAAATAGTTGTAAATCACAATTTTACAACACTAAATCAAGAAAATCGCAATTGAACAGTCAGGGGGAAAGGGAGCATAATATGTATGAATTGTTAACAAAAAAGGAACAAGTAGTTACTCAAAATATAATTTCTCACAAAAAATATATCTTAGAAACCAACATAAATTTCTTAGGGATAATATGATCAAACCAAAAAAAAAAACTTTGGTTCTATCTAATTTCACCCATACTTTCATTACCAAGCGTATGAATGTCATGCTAAGCACAAAAATTACAGAAGTGTGTTTCATGCTCTATGTTAAAGATATTCAACACTGACACTGTCCTTCTGGTCCATATATATTATCAGATGGAGGAGCGTGTTATTCCAGTAGAGGAGTTGATGGATGCCGATGAAGTTTTCTGCACAGGAACTGCAGTGGTTGTCAACCCCGTTGGCAGTGTAACTTACCGGGGTATAAGGTAGACATACACGGCTGTGCATTGGTTTTTCAGGGAAATCCTAAATTTGGATGGTGGTTTTGTTTACAATATTGCCACTGTTAATATGCTACCTGATTATCTGAATTAATGCAGGGTCGAATAGAAAACAGGAGTGGAAGCAGCATCCCAGAAATTGTATGCAATGCTAACAGGAATGCAAACTGGTCGTTTTGAGGACAAGATGGGATGGACTGTCGAGATTGATTGAGCATTTATTCCTTACATAAAATCTAATAACGATGGAGACTTAAAAAAGATTAGAAAAATAATGATGGAGACTTAGCTCTTTGTAATATATTGAATTTAAGGGGATTTTGTATTCGGGTTGCATCATCTTTGTAATATATTAATTCTTGGGATGTCTTTTTTTTTTTTTATGGCAATGTTTTTATTAGGTTAAAGTGCAAATTCCACTCTTAAATTATCTAAATTTTACACCATGAAGTTTTAGAATTTAAATTTTACCCTTTGAAGTTATATTTAGTTTGTATAAGCAACCCTCCACCTATATTTTTCGTTAGGTTTCATATAAATTTATTACACATATTTAGTTCTTACAATAAAATGATGTCACGTGGCATAATAAGAATTACATGCATACTGAAAATAACCTAGCATTATTTCTACTTGAATGTTTCAAGAGAATTTTTCATAAAACTTAAATCATTGCAGACTATTTTATTAAGTAATAAATAATAATAATAATAATAATAATAATAATAATAACAACAATAAAAGTACACATAAAGTAAAAGGATGCATGGAAAGATAGATTTTTTAGTTTTAAAATTGAATATAGATATTAGATAATGAAGCAATTTTTAATATATTAAACAAGAGGATAAGAATTCCAACCTTATACATTTTCCTTTGAAATCCTAAAAAGTACTAATTGACCTAAAAGTCATTTGTGATTAATGAAGCAATTGGGCTCCTTGAGTAATTGGCATTCTCTGAATATGAACAACTCAAAATGGAATTGAAGCAAAAAAAAAAAAAAAAAACAAAACAAAACAAAAAACAAAACAAAACAAAACAAAACAAAACAAACAAACAAACTCATAATGGAAACTCATGGAGGCCTAAAAGGTGGGTATTTTTAGTGCTAACGTAGAAAGGTGCAAGTGTCAACGGTAATCGTCCTTGTTCCATTATCCAGACCAGTTGACATGTAATTTGTTTCTTCAATAGGTTCTTAGTCGTCATAGATTAGAGGGAGATTTGGGTTCAGCAAAGCCACAATTGTATTCGGATTTTTATTTTAATATTCTTTTCAAGACTTCATTGTAAAATAAAATGTTTATAATTTTTTTTAAGTGAAAAGTCACAATCCACTTATGTCTTCTTAATTATATATATATAATGTGCTAATTTCTCAAGAATTATCACATAATTGTGTCGTCTCCATATTAGTTTCCTAACGTGCAACCCACTCACAGTCTTTCTATTTCAAGTTGGTTTTTTTCTTTCGATAAGTGCCATTTCAACTTTCAAGTTGGAGTTTTTTTTTTTTTTACAAGTTCTATTTCAAGTTGGTTAGTAATAGTCAGTGCCAGCATTTTCTCTTACTAGCAGCTGTTATATCTATTCAATTTTATTAGGTTGACTCGTAAAGCCTTTCTCAACTTGGAGGAAATTGTATCCCTCGCAGATCGATCATATTAATTTTAATTTTCTGAAGTTCATTAGATTCAAACTCAATCGCTGTTTTGCTCTTCCATATTCATGTCGATTACTGGTATTCATAAAACAACTCTTCAGGTCACTGGTAATACTAGTTTCTAAGGCCCTTCAATACCCAATCACATCTCCATATATGCATGCGTACGTGTCCCTCTGGTTCATATTCTCGTTTTTGGTTTTGAGCAGTTGTTGGGTGCAACAATCTAAAAGACACCAGATTGATTTCACGGCAAAACCCGTACGTGTGCCTCGAATATGCTCGTGCCGGTTACCGTACCGCTACTTGTAGAGGTTTGTACCCAATTCCCGGTCAAAACTGAAATCAACTACTTGTCGTGTGCCTCTCGAATATATTACCTAATCTGTTTATAATTTTTAGGCTGCTATATATGTATATAGATTCCAAAACCGTTAGCTTCATTCAATAAGTGAGCAATGAATAGCACAAAACCGTTAGCTTCATTCAATAATGCAGAATTAAGGATCGGTTATGAGCAGAAAATGTTAAAGTTAAATTGCCATCATTAAGCATTGATTACCCAACTGCAGCATAATGGTCTGTTGAGTATTAACTCATCCTAAGGCTATATAAAGCCAGGAAAGACGGGAAAAAGGACACGAACACACACAACTATACAATTTATAGTTTTTTCTGAAAGAGAATAAGCTAACTTAAGCATCAGAGGATCGATCCTTGGCAAACCCCACATCGGTGCACTTATCCACTGAGTGCTTTCTATGACACAGGTTTTACAGGTCGTCCATCAATTAACGAGGAACATACTGATGAGGCAAATTCTAGCTTCATCAATTTGGCACCATCTGTGGGGAACGATTGAGTTGCAATTCTCTCAAGCGAGTCATCATCGTATCTCTTCTAGCAAAGTTCCTCGAGACACATCGACACTTCCACTTCATCACCTCCTACAGATCCAACCGTAATGGCCCAACAGATTCAAGCACTCATTGCTAACATGCAAGAGTTGATGAAACAGAATGAAGAATTGAAGCGGAGGACGCGCCGAGAGACTCCTACTATGTCGTAGTCTCGACGCAATTGCAATGACAATGATGACGAGGCTCATAGTCCAGAGAATAGTAGATCAATGCATACTGCGCAATCAACTCATGGTAGCGACCAGATGATGAAAAACATGAGGAATAGTTGGACGAGATCAAGAACACCATGCAAGGGAAAACAACAATAAACCTAGATGGCATGATCAAGTGATAATGACAACCTTCCAAGCTGGGCCGAACAACCTTAACCTCATTTTCTTCCTAGGAAAAACTCTTCCAACCTCGATGATGGATTTGCTGTTTAAAGCGCAAAAATACATGAGTGGGCAAAACGCGATGACAGTAAAGGACTGACGGGTAAATGAAAGAAGGACAAAGGCGCAGAGTCCCAAAGCAAGAAGGAGCGTAAAGATAGTCATACGGAAGCTAAGACTAGCAAAAGTATCTAGGAGGCATCATTAAAGAAGAAGTTAAACTTCACCCCTTTGATAATGCTTATGGACAAGATCCTCATGCAGATAAAAGATGACCCTGCCTTGAAATGGCCTAAGCCATTAAGCTCGTCCTCGAAGTGAAGAGATCTAAAGAAGTACTGCCGCTTCCATAAAGACCATGGACATTACACAAACAAGTGCCAGGATCTAAAAGAATAGATAGATGAGTTGATCTAGAGGGGAAGGCTCCAAAAGTTTGTCAAGAAAGACTATCAAGTTCGTCAGAGGACAGACAAGAAACCCACTGACGAACAAGCAAAGGAAGATCGAGACAATCTCAAACCCATCATGGGAGAGATAAGGACAATTACTGGGGGATCAGTTGTTAGAGGATCATACAAGTCCTTGAGGAAGGCGGTTCAGAGGCAGGTGAATAGCCTCCATGTCAATCACCTAATGACAAAACATCGTCGCACTGGGAATTACGACATTGTCTTCTCCAAAAGAGATGTGAAGGGGATTAAGCAACCCATAATGATCCCCTAGTCATTATGCTAACCATTGAAGGGTTAAATACCCGAAGAGTGTTGATGGATAATGGAAGCTCGGTAGACGTAATGTACATGATAGCTTTCTAACAGATGAAGTTGGATCCAAAGCGCCTCGAGCCTTTTGGATCTCTGTTAGTCATCTTCAGCGGAGATCATGTTTATCCGAAAGGCATAATTTCACTACAAATCACAGCACGAACCTACCCTACTCAAGTGACGAGGATGGTAGACTTCTTGATCATCGATTGCCCTTTGTCCTACAATGTGATTCTTGGGCGACCAACCCTTAATCGTCTTAAGGAAGTAACTTCCACATATTGCCTAAAAGTGAAATTCTTGACCCTCCACGAAACTGGAGAAATTGTAGAGGACCAACTTTTGGCTCGAGAATGTTACCAGGCGGTCCTAGCGTCTAAGGAAAATCATACTTAGATGGTAGAAGAAGAACCACCCAAACCCATAGAAGAGGGGGAAAATGTAGTGCTAATAGAAGGAAATCCCTCCAAAACAGCCAAGGTAAGGAAGGAGCTTCAACATACTTTGAAGAACGAATTGGTGGGATTTTTGAAAAGGAACTTGGATATCTTTGCATGGAGCAACGAGGACATGTCGGGGATCGACAGACGAGTGATAGAGCACAGTCTTAATGTTGACCCAACAAAGAAGCTCGTCCAGCAGAAGAGACGAGTGTTTGCTCTAAAGCGAAACAAAGCAATCACGAAAGAGGTTGAAAAACATTTTACTGTTGGATTCATTAGTGAAGTCTACTATCCAAAGTGGCTTGCAAATGTGGTTATGGTAAAGAAGTCCAATGGAAAGTGGAGAATGTGTGTGGACTTCACTGATTTGAACAATGCATGTCCCAAATGTAGTTTTCCCTTTCCTAGAATTGACCAGCTTGTTGATTCAATGGCTGGCCACAAGCTACTAACCTTCATGAATGCTTTTTCAGGTTATAACCAAATCTTAATGAAGGAAGAAGATCAGGAGAAAACTGCATTTGTCACTAGCCAAGGCCTATATTACTACAAAGTCATGTCGTTTGGACTGAAAAACGGAGGAGCTACCTATCAAAGGTTGGTGAATTAGATGTTCAACAAGCAAATAGAAAGGTATATGGAAGTCTATGTGGACGATATGCTAGTAAAAGGCAGGGTAGATAGAACCCATCTTGTAGACCTTCAAGAGGTATTCAATACCTTGAAAAGGTATAAGATGAAGCTTAACCCTGTGAAGTGCCTCTTTGGAGTTTCACCTAGAAAATTCATAGGCTTCATGGTGTCTCAGCGAGGAATTGAGGCAAACCTAAAGAAGGTCAAAGCCATACTGAACATGGTTTCTCCCAAAACAAGCAAGGAAGTGCAAAGACTGACAAGGCGAGTAGCAGCATTAAATAGGTTTGTCTCAAAGGCCACTAACAAGTGTCTTACCTTCTTAAAGTTCTTAAGTAGGCCTTTTCATGGATGAACAAGTGTGAGGCAACCTTTCAAAGCCTAAAGGAGTATCTGGCTAAGCCTCCATTACTAATTAAGCCCGTCAGTTGAAGGAGAAGATCTATTTTTATACTTGGAAAAATCTCTAACAACCATCAATTCTGCTCTAATCTGCGAGGAATCCAAGATACAAAGGCCAGTGTACTACACTAGTCAGGCCTTCCAAGGTCCCAAAGTGAAGTATCTGCACATGGAGAAGATGGCCTTCACGTTAATCTTGGCTTCAAGAAAGCTTCGTCCATACTTCCAAGCTCACACCATTATAGTTATGACAAGCTAGCTAATCCGAAGAGTAATGAGCAAACCAATTACTATAGGTTGTATGGTCCAGTGGGCAGTTGAACTAAGCCAAATCGACATTGAGTACAAGCCAAGAACAGCAATCAAAGCGAAAGCTTTAGCAGATTTCATAGTGGAATTCACTCTTCCAGACCCTGATCAGGAAGCAGAGTATTGGACAACTTGCTCAAATGGCTCGTCAGTAACAGGACTCGAAGGCGTTGGTGTTATAATGACGTCCCCAGATAATGACGTCCTTAAGTATAGGAGTACGAAGCAGTACTTGCCAGCTTAAGGGTTGCAAGAGCATTAGGAATTAAGAATTTAAGATTAAGGTCACTGATTGTTGGACAAATAACTAACAAATATGAAGCAAAGGAGGAAAGAATGAAGAAATACCTACAGTTAACGAGCCAACTCATTGACGAGTTTGATAACATTAAACTCGAGCTAATCTCAAGGGAAGAAAACTCAGATGCTAACGAGATAGCTAGACTTTCCTCAACCAAAGATGCTTAAGCAACAGTAGGTTTGCTCATAGAGGTTTAGACGACCCACAATATTGACGAACTGTAGACCCTTGCGATTCAGAGACCAAGTAATTGGATGGAACCAATCATATCCTACATCAGAGACGGCTAACTCCCATATTCGTCAAAGGCGAAGAAGGTTAGAGTCCAAGTAGCAAGGTTCACTGTTTTGAATGGAGAACTCTACAAAAGAGGATTCTTAATGCCATACCCGAAATGCTTGACTCCTGACGAAGCAACGTATGTGCTACGAGAGATACACGAAGGTGTCTGTGGTAACCATTCCAGGCCACGATCCCTGGTGGGAAAGACGATTAAGGTAGGCAACTTTTGGCCAACTATGCAGAAGGATGCAACTGAACTTGTGAAGAAGTGTGATAAATGTCAACGGTTTGGCAATGTGTAGCGTATTCGTGGGAGAAACTGATGAACATCTCTTCACCCTGGCCATTTTCTATATGGGGAATAGACATCATCGACCCACTTCCTTTGGGAAAGAGGCAAGTGAAGTTCCTGCTCGTAGCCATCAACTACTTCACCAAATGGGTTGAAGCAAAACCATTAGTAATAATCACTGAAAGTTCAAATAGCGTTAATTTAGACCCCCAACAACAAATTACCAATTCAAGCTTTATATCATACAATGTATGTGTGGAAAATGATAACAAACTTATAACAGAATTGATAAATAATCTAAACCATAAATAATCACAATCACAACAGTAATTAAATAGTAAAGATAAAGGGAAGAGAGATGCAAACACAAGGACAACACACGATGTGTTATCGGAGAGGAAACCAAAGACCTTGGCGTAAAACCTCTCTGCCGCCCTCCAAGCGGTCAATAATCCACTAAAAAATGTAGTTGGGATACATGAACAGCAATAGACTCTCCAAGCCTAATCTACCCAGGTACCTAAACCCTCTAAGCTTCTTGCTCCAACGAGGTTGCGCTAAACCTTTTTCTTTTCTAGCTTACCGAATTCTGCTATAAACCATAGCATCAACCGATAGTCATTGGTCCTTTCCAAACTACTTCCCTTAGCACCAAAAGAACATTTTCACAGTCGTGGGTATGGTGAGAAAAGGATTTGGTCAAGAATCTCTCAAGGATGTATCAATGGAGAGGAAGAGAATAGAGGAATTTGAAGAGTCTCTTAGGTGAAGATTGTGGATAAGGCAATCTTATTTTTCTCTAGGGTTTCTCACTCAAAATTCTCCCTGGAAGCCCTCTACATTTCATGGGAATAAGGGGTATTTATACTAGGGTGAGAATGGAATGTGAAACGTTAGGTTTTTCAAAACAAGGTGTTCTGGCAACTTGACATCGTGACTGGGTTGAGTCGCGAGTTCAAGCCGCAAGTTAACGACCTGACCAGCTTGGGACTTTTGTCCTGTAATGCAACAGCTAGTGCGACTCTTCAGCTTCTGGCATGCTTGGCACGTGTGCAACTTCTGGCAACTTGTAAGCCACAAGCCACCCACGAGATCCAGTCGCGAGTCCCTATTTCTTTGCACAATCTTGAGCATTTCTTCACACTCTCTCACTCACTACCCTTACAAGATTCCCACCTAAATACAGGATTACTAAATGTTAAAATACAAGCAAATTTGGCACGGAATAAAGCCAACAAGATGGTTGATTAAATTTAACCTTACAATCACCAAAGACAAGATATAGACCTTTGTTTGGAAGAACATCATCTATAGGTTTAAGATCCCTAAGACGATCATATTTGATAATGGTCATCAATTTGATAGTCAAAAAATTCAAGGAGTTTTATGTAGAACTAGGGAGACAGAGTCACTACTCGTCACTTGGGCATCAATAAGCTAGTGGGCAGACAGAAGTAACAAATCGTACTTTGCTTAAACTCATCAAAGCAAGACATGAGGGGGCAAAGCGTGCATGGCCTGAAGAGTTGCCTGGGCTATTATGGGCTTACAGGATAACAACGAGAACATCAACAGGAGAAACTCCATTCAAGTTGGCCTTCAGCACTAAATCACTTATTCCAGTGGAGATAGAAGTCTCCAGCCTTAGGCAAGCTCATTACGACAAAGGTACAAACAATGACGAACTGAGAATCAGCTTGGATTGTTTGGCTGAAGTCAAAGACAAGATAGCCTTGAGAATGGTTCGATACCAACAAAAAATGTAGTACTACAATCAGAGGATGAAACTCAGAAGGTTCAACCCTGACGACATGGTGCTGCGGAAAGTCTCCCAAGCTACTCAGGATCCAATGCAAGGGATGTTAGGGCCTACTTGGAAAGGTCCATACAAGGTCGTCCTTTACTCCAGACTAGGAAGTTATTATTTGAAGGATTTGGAAGGCAATCCACTTCCTCATCCTTGGAATGTGGAACACCTCAAGAAGTACGATCAGTGAAAGCTATTACCTGGCCTAATAAGCTCTGCTTGAGCACCTCGCCTGACGACACATCAAATAAGCAAGATCTAATTATTTTTTCTAAGTATTTCTTTTCTTTCAAGTATTTTTTTAAAGCTATTTTCAATTTGTTGTTTTCCTTGTAATTCCCTCGTATATGAGGAATGCATGAAATAATAAGGCTTGTTCAGCCATCCTTTTTTTCAATAAAGTTTGACGAAATGTCAATACTAAAGTTCAAAGACAAAAGGAAAGTTACTGAAATCTAGCAAAAAATCACAAACGAGAATGACAAAAGCTCAAATGACAAGTGAAACTCGTAAAGTGTGGTAAAAACTCAAAGAGGTTAAAATCACAAAATATGGTAAAGACTCTAATGACGAGTTAAAAAACATAAATGTGGTAAAAACTTACAAGATAAGTTAAAATCACAAATTAAAATCATAAATGTGGTAAAAACTTACAAGATAAGTTAAAATCATAAGCAAAAATCACAAACAAGGCAAAAATCACAAACAAGGTAAAAAACTCATAAGATGAGTTAAAATCATGGCAAATGGTAAAAATGCCAAATGACGAGTTGAAAATCATAGACATGGTAATGACTCTAACAATGAGCTAAAATCACATGGTAAAAACTCAAATGGCGAGTTAAATTATTAAGCGGAGTAATAAAAGAGCAAGCATGAGTCATAAGAACTTTGAAGTTCTAAACAAGATAAATGTATTGTTTCTCAAACAAAAGCCTCAAAATAGGAGGCACCAATTGTTTCCAAATTTCAAGCCTCAAAACAGGAGGCATCCATTTTCTTTAAAATTGAATAAAAAAAAATTACTTAAATTTTTGATTCAAGGAACATTGACAATCTCCTCAACACAGTCCGCCTCTGTCTGAGCCTCGTCATTAGCTCCTCCTATAGTAGCACTCTCTCCTTTAACAACCTCAGTAGCTTCAGCAATGGTTTCACCTTCTTTTTCATTGGCCTTGTCACTACATGGCTATGGTGCTTCATCGTCCAACCACAAAGAAGCTCGAAGCCCTTAAAGGATTGCTCGAACTGCATGTTAGAGAAGCGATCAGACTCCAAGAACTTGGCAATCAACTTTTCACGCTCCTTGTCAGTTCTTAGAAGGGCTGCTTGGACTTCCTCGTCTTTCTGAATGACAAGCTTCTTCTCAATCTTCAGTGCTTCCTTCAGTTCTTTCACCTTCTCCTTAGCCTTGGTCGACTAGTCCATCGCTTCAATCATATCCTTCCTCAACCGTGAGCTTTCGGCCTCGACGAAATCAACCTTGAATTGGCCACTACTACCTTCTCCTCACTGCTCAAGTAGTTCGTTGTTAAGCAAAGGGACTCACCAAGAACCTGGAAAAAAAAAAGATTAGTAATTTTTAATAAGTATAATAACTACTTGAAGAATGTTGAAGAAACGTTGAATGAAATACCTGCACTATTTTGTGAATATGACGACTGACCAGTTCGTGAGAAGAGATGGATGAGAAACCCTTAAGCTCGTCATCAGTAATGACATTATGAACTCGTCCAAAGGTAGTAGCAGGGTCCTCCCAAACACTCTTGCCAACCTTGGCCCTCCCTTTAGAGCATGTGGTCAAAGGGCTGAAGGTCATCATCTCGAGGGAAGGAGTAGGAGAAGGAGTATGAAAAAGTGACTGAAAGGCAAGAGTTTCATCTTTTCCTTCATCCAGCTAGCGTTTCTTTAATCCAGGGATAATGAGAGATAGGGATTCATTCTTCAAGTTCTTAACACGGGCATACTTGTCTTTGCTGTACCTAGTGGCCATTTCTTCAAAGAGAAGGTTAGTAGGGTGAAAATCTATAAGGTAAGACAAGAAAGAACTAAAAAACTACTTTTCTCTTCCTTGGCAAATTTCTTCAAAACGTACACAAAAGGCTCAAGTCCAAGACAATACTCGTACAGACGACAAGGGTAAACCAGCTCATTGAAATCGTTAACTATAAGGGCAAACTCAAGGGCTGCCTTAATTCGTCCTTGGTAGTGTTCCTCCAACAAAGAAGGACCAGCAACTACAAAAGAGGAGACAAATAAGAGATCAAAAAAATAGTAAAACTCAAAACAATCTGTTTAACAAAGAGGAAGAAAGAGATGCACCAAGAGAAAGGATTTCCCATTTCCGTAGCAATCACGAGACCTCACCTCACAGGTTGTCAGACATGGTTTCCCATCCAAATCCAGAAATGAAGAAATATCGTGACTTCTAGTCAAGAAAGGAAGTAGGGAAGCTATGGACAATTCTAGACTCCCTATTCTAAGGTAGAAGTTCAAAATACCCATAATGGATAGAAGGCTTCAAATGATACAGGTAAAGAAACTCATTCAAGGTAATCATGTCCCCATCATGGGCAGACACCCAAATCAACATGCAACCAATGATCTCCATGCATTAGGGTGCAACATTCAAAGCAGAAAAGAGCTATATAATAGTAGGATGAATTGGAAAATGAAGGCCACATGAAAAAGTAGCTTCGTAAAAACTCACCTCGCCAAGGGCAAAGGTGCATGCTTTCTCATTAGGACAAGGTAATCTTATAGATACCCCGTTAGGGAATTGAAACCTTTTGCGGATAGATTTCAATTGCCTCGTCTCTAAAACATAAGACTCAAAGAGAGCATGAAAGGGGATTGAAAATGAAGGAATTTTTTAAGAAGATGAGGGTTTTGAAAACAATGAAGGCTTTGACATTACGATTTCAAAACCTTTGTCAGAGGACTCACCACTTGACAACAAACCAGTTTCTAACTCACTGGACCTAACGTCGCTATCCCTGTACTTTATGCCAGTCATCTCTAGATGATGGGCGATTAGAGAACGACGAAGCAAAGGGTAAAGGCCAATCAAAACAGGCCTGAAAAACCCACAATTTTGAGGAACAAATAAACCTACTTAAGGATAGCGTCCAGCAGAAGACTCAAGAAACACTCCTAACTTGGCAAAGAAGAACGAAACAAAGGGAGTCTCCTTCCTAATAAAATCAAAATCAACCATTAAGAGAGAAACAAAAGTCTTACCATGCAAAAAGTGCAGGAACTCTCTTTTAGTTTCCGACTCCAAGCTTAATGTATAACAAAGAAGAAGAAGAGGAATATGAGAAGGCTTTTTGAAAAAAAAAAAGGAAACAAATTCAATGCGCAGGAAACTCAAGGAAAACCTACACGTGTGGCCAACATAAACACAGAACGTGACGATCAGCTGACGAAAATGTCGCCCCACAATAAATATGATGGGACAAGGATCTCGGGGCACGTACAAAGTGATCCACCTAAAACAAACTTTCTGATAGGCCACAAACTGAATGACCCCTTGTGATTAAACCAATTAATCAATTAGCCAAGTTATTAATTAATCAATTTATCATGCAATTGCGTGAAAGTACAAACAAATCACCAAAAACTAAATATGCAGTGGAAATTTAATGACACGGTGATTTGTTTACGAATGAGGAAAAATCTCGCGGCAAAAACCCCACCAGGTGATTTTCAGGTCACCACTCCCGAAACTCCACTATTATCAGATCAAGCGGTTACAAGTAAAGGAATCCCAAGTACCTTACCAACCTACAGTTGAACCCTTACCCCAATACCTAATTGGACTTGATCTGTAGTGACAGTTCCCACCTTTGATGCATGGCTCCCAAGTACGTGACTAACCAATGCACGAATCCCAGTACATGACTTCAAAACACCAACTTAAGGAAAAGAGGTTGGCTGCAAAGTTCTTCAGTTCATCCTACACAATGAAGATCAGGAAGATGCTTGGTCACAAAACCCTATGGTGCAAATACACAGCAACTTCTTCAGAGAAGATGAACTAGGTCAAGAACTTCGTCTTTGATCACAATTTGCTTGAACAGAGATTGCTTAATGATTTTTCAACTTCTGTCACACTTGACGGCTCTTAAAACAATTCTTTTATATGTTTAGGGTTTGGAGAAAAGAAGGCCCAAAAGCATATTCACGGATCCCAAGAAAATCAGATCTGAAAATCTGAAATTTTAAATCTTGACAGATAGTAGGTGTCGAGGTAGCTATCAAGAAGGTGTCGAGCTTTAATGAATTTGCACTTCAGCTTACTTTTTCTTGGACAGGCTTAATGACTTCAACACTTGATCTTGAAACCTTGTTTCTTGAAGTATTAAAAATACTTAGAACTACCCAATTACAAGTAAAGTGCGTTTTTTAAAAGGATTTAGCCAATTTACATAAATAAGTGACATATGTTCTTAGCAAGTGAAAACACATATGTCCTAACAATCTCCCCCTTTGGTAATCCGTGACAAAACCACAACAAACAAATGAACATATGAGAGAAGTCATAAATCACTAAACTCATATTCACTTGTTGAATACAATAAAATCTATCCTAACACAAACTCTTGAAAAATTTTGCAAGAAGAGAGTTTATGGCAAGTAGATTTTGACAACCGGTATTTCTGAAACACTTTAAACAAAGCTCATCAAGGCATCTTTTGTGAAACAGAAATAATAGATTGCATACAAGTATAAAGAACATGTGTATAAAAGTAGAGAAGAAACAACATATGAAGAGAGAGGTGAAAGAAACATACATCCACATATATAAAGCAAATAAGTACAATGTATGTAAAAATGGTCAAAGGAACTTATATACAAGATCAATGTATCTATAAAGAATAGAAAAGAGAAGATACATCAAAACCTCACTACATCCCTCAAACTAACAACACTCGCCCTATCAAAAATGTCCTATACTAACTCTCCCCCTAAGATGACTACTCTCATAACCCAAAACTACTCCCCCTTTTTGTCACGAGTGACAAAGGGTAGAGTGTCATGTAGACATCTTATCAGTAGAGCTAGCATCTCCATCATCATCATCATCATCATCATCCTTAGTATCTGAAGCTGCTGGAGTAGGTGGTGAAGGAGTAGCCTTTGGAGCAAAACCACCCATGGTTGCCTGCGTCGTGCAATACAACCAGTACGAACATTCACCTGATACAACTCAGCGGAGATTGTATCATGGCGAGTATCCATGCGCTACAGCTACGCCATAATGTCTCCTAAAGATACATCGCCCGTAGAGGAAGAAGGAGCAGATGTAGATGGAGCTGATCTGGATGAAGTCAAATGGGAGGGAGGAGTGGAATCCGTCTATCGCGACCTAAACTGCACCTCACTACGTTTTATAGTAGCTGCATCTATGGCACATATGTGTGTGAAGTGGTCAAACGCAGGAAAGGGAATAGAAAAATGGCGTAAGATTCTCGTGATAGCGGAAGGAAAGATGAGCTTATCACGAGACGCCGAATCAAGATGAACATCTATGATAGAAAGAATAAAGTGAGAAGGAAAATCTATAGTAAGATGCTCTAAAAGAGATAACAAAAATCGAGCACGAGGCTCTGTGATAGAGTTGTAGTAAGAGAGAGGATGGAGTACAAATATCATCACCATGTTTAGGAATCTAGGACCTTTAGCAAAAAGCCTCCATGATGTGTACTGATGCTCACCCCAATCAGCAGGGCACTGACAAAAGACAGAGATGAGCTCATCTTTGGACACAGTCCTCAGACGCTCATAAGAAGGATAGTCAGGAAACTCTATCCTAGGAACCCTAAGCACATCTGCAACTAGCTACGGTGTGATAGAGATGCGCGTACCTCGAACGCGAGTGAAAAAAAGAGGTAATGAATGATCTATCCCGTGCATATTGGAGTAAAACTCCTGATTCAGCACAAGAGGACAAGTGACCGGGACGTCACACAATGACTCCCATCCCCTACTGTGAATAACAAAGGGAAGGTCAGTGTCGACGAAGTCCGCTAGAATGACTTGGCGTTCCGAATGAACACCTCGCCAAGAAAAGTTCTCCGTAAATGCCTTGTGGGCATCTCCATCACGGAATCGAAGGTTAAGAGGAGTAGAGTCAGAAGAAGAGGAAGCTCCAGAATGCAGAGGGTTCTGAGCAGGAGTGGATTTACATTTGGGTGCCATAGACACTACTAACGTAAAAGAATGAGAAAGAGATAGAGAGGGAGACAATCAGAAAAGTGCCAACATAGTTCAAATAGATCAAATATGTTGAACAAAAAGAACGTATGCATGGGAAGGCATGAGCATGTGATATGCAAATCAAAAGGCATCATGGGCTCAGCCCAATCCAATCCTACCAATACACAGCATAGAGCACACATCTAAATGCATGTAAATATCATTCGAATGCACATGGAATGCAATGTATGACATTTTGAAAGCATTTAAGTGAAAACCCAACCCAAAATTTCAAGAAAAACTCATCAATTTTGAAAAACCCCAAAAATTTTCAAAAATCCCAAAAACTAGTTTTCAAAACATGCAATGCATGAAAAAGGAAGGGAAAAATGAACTTACCAAGTGATAGAAACCAAGGGAAGACCAAAAATGAAGAGGATTTGAAGATTTGAGTGAGAGAAAAGTGGTTTGGAGATGAAAAGCCTTCGGACAAATCGAGAGAGATCAAGGAAATGAGTGAAAAATCGCGACAGATCCTTTTATAGACACCTCAGTGATTCTCAACAGCTGAGGTCTCAAGAGGTATCAAGGAAGCTGTCGAGAAAGGTGTTGAGAATTTGGCTATCGACAGATGGAGGTATCGAGAGGGGTCGAGGTACAAGACCAATTTCAAAGAACAGAAGCTCGATCGATCGAGGAGGTGTCGAGGAGACAGGAACTTTCTCGATCGATCCACCAAGTGTCGAGACAGGTGTCGAGATTGCGATAAGAAAAGGCTTGAGAAGCTCGACAGATAACCAGATATCGAGGAGGTGTTGAGCCAGGTTGAAAAAGCAGTTTTTCGAGAAAAGAAAAACACAGACATGAATGCAATCCATCATACACCTCAACCAAAGATCCACTCAACATATAAAGCTCTCAAAATCATCTCTCAACAAAAATTTAAGCACATGGATTCTCAAAAACACACATACACACTAAAAAAGTCTAACCAATTTTATTTTTCGAAAACAAGTTAAGACAGTTTAGTGAGCATACATTAGCACATGTAAAACCTTTGTGATAGCCAAATCACATTGTACCTGCACATGTATCAAAAGTAGTAAAGAATATTGCATGTTGTGTGTGAAAAACATCGTAAGATTGCATATGTGTATACATGTTATGACAATCTGAGATATGAGAAAATAACTTTGACTCACACACAATCATAACTGTTTGATGGGGACTATCACCTTCGAAGTACATCCTATAACTCCCACATCTCCTAAAATACATGCTTGTAACCATATTTAAAACATTTTTGATCTTTTTGCTTTTTATTTTCTTTGCATATTTTCTTTTATTTTAGCATACCATACATGGGCAGAAAAAGAGAGAAAAGAAATGCTCAAGATGTTAAGCATTTGACATCGCACTTTTGCTATGCCGAAGCATACGAATGTCTTTGACACTGCACTTTTGCTATGTCGAAGCATACAGGTGTCTTTTATGATTGGCGAGCAACAGTGGTGAGATGGTTATTTATGCCTTTCTCTTAAGATTTTCTAGTCCTACCCATCAAAAAGAGTGATATGAGTGTTAAGTTTTAAGAGATAACTTAATCTTACTCATCACAAACATGAGCCACAAAGCTCACTTGCTTAGTTGTGCATAGAGATGCTCATCTAAACTACAAAAGATACAAAGTTTAGAAACTTTGTTTCAATAGCCATCCAAGGTACACAAGTACCAAAGTAAACAAAACACACACTGTTTTTGTATTTTTCTGATTTTTCAATTTTTTTTATTTTTATTTTTAAAAACAAAAGTAAACAAAACTGAAAGTAAACACACAAAAACATGTTAAACAAAACAAAGCATAAAACTAGACTGACTCAACAAAAATGCAAAACACACAAGCAATGCAACAAACAAGAAAAGCAAGAAGGGAAAAGAAAGTGATGAAATCACTTAGAGTCTTTTTTCTTCCACACCTTGGAAGAGCCTTTCCTTTGATTGAACCCTTGAACAGACGGTGAGGGGGAAGAATTGAAACCGTTCAAGTTTGAAAGAAATATAAGGGCTTTCAGAAGATCTCCAAGAGGAGCAAGAGAGGATTGAAGCTAATTTTAGCTTCCAGATGCTATCATGCCGTTGCTCTGTTGAGTGGCTAGCCATTTATAGCAATTAGGTCAAGTATGACCAGCAGCTCCACAATGATGACAGAAATGCTGCTTCTTTTGTTTAGGCTTTTGAAAGTTAACCTTCTTAGTCCTAGGGTTTTTAGCATCTTTCTTATCTTAATTAGGGGGTGCTCCTAAGATAGATTTACCCTTGTCTAAGTTCTCATTAGCTAATTTAGTTTTAATATCAGTGTTCTCAATTTCAGTGTTATTAGTAGGAGAAACAAAAACAGTATTACTAGTAAAAGCAGTATTAGAGAAAGAAAGACCATACCCTAAGCTTGTTCGATCCGAAGCAGTTTTCTGATTGCTCAGCATCTCATCAAACTTTGCACTTAAAGTCCTCTCCAATTGAGCTCTAACTTGAAACAGCTCAGCTTCAAACTTCTTGGTCTTCTCAACCAAAAAGTTGTTCTCAAATCTCAGTGCTCCAATAGTTTGATTCGCCTCATCAAACTTTGTGGACAACTCTTCATAATCAAGTTCCACATCACTAAGCTTCTTGGTGGCCAGCCTATACAATTTCTCATGCTTCTTAAAGAGTTTGTAAAGCTTCTCATAGGCTAAGTGGATATCATCTTGATCATCCATTTTCTCAAATTTGGACTCCATCAGTTCTTCTTCTTCATCCACTTCTTCAACAATCCCTTCAGTAGGATTGACTGTGGTAGTGAAGACATTTAAGATTCCGTCATCCTCAATGTCGGAATCATCTTCGGGCTCAGTGTCACTCAAGGTTGCAGCAAGTGCCTTACTCTTCCCAATGCTCTTGAGATATGTTGGGCATTCATGCTTCATGTGACCAAATCCATGACATCCGAAGCACTTTGGTCCAGCTGGAACAGTGTATTGACCGCCATCCTTAGTGTCCTTCTTCCCTTTGTCTTGGCTCTTAAATTGAGAAAAACTGGATTATCTGCGGTCCTTGTCGAAGTTTCTCCCATTGGAATTCTTCATAAAATTCTTAAACTGCCTTGTAATGTAGGACTTCATCTTAGAATCTTCATCATCGGAAGACTCATCTGTATCACTGCTCTTTGCCTTCAAGGCCATGCTCTTGCCTTTACCTGTTTTGCCAATCCTAGATAGTCCTAGCTCATATGTCTGCAAGTTTCCAACTAGCTCAGTTAAAGGAATTTTGTCAATATCCTTTGATTCTTCTATTGTCGTAATCTTGGCATGGAATCTCTCAGGTAGAGATCTGAGCACCTTCCTTACAACCTTAGGTTCAGGGATGGTTTTCCCAAGATTGAAGGCTGAGTTCACTATGTCATTTAGCTTGGCATAGAACTCATCAAACGACTCATCCTCCTCCATCTTAATTTCTTCAAAGCTTGAAGTGAGCCTCTAAAGCTTTGAATCTTTGACAGCCTTTGTTCCTTCATAGGATGTCTGGAGGATGGTCCAAGCCTCCTTAGCAATTTCAGTTGAGGATATCTTCTTGAACTCCTCATTGGTGACTGCGCTAAATAGGGCATTTAACGCTCTGCTGTTGAAGTTAGCCGCCTTGATCTTTGCGTCATCCCAATCGGCCAGTTCTTCTTTTGTCTTGGTCCAGCCAATCTCTACAACTTGCCACACCTTCTCATCTAAAGACTGCAAGAAAGCTCTCATGCGTACTTTCCAGTATGCATAGTTAATGCCATCAAATAAAGGAGGTATAATTAATGACTGTCCTCTATCCATGACAAACAGGGGTCAATGGATCAACACAGCAAAGATTAAACCTAATCAGAGTGTATCTACTCTGATACCACTTGATAGACCACAAACTGAATGACCCCTTGTGATTAAACCAATTAATTAATTAGTCAAGTTATTAATTAATCAATTTATCATGCAATTGCGTGAAAGCACAAACAAATCACCAAAAACTAAATATGTAGCGAAAATTAAATGACACGATGATTTGTTTACGAATGGGAAAAAAACCTCGCGGAAAAAACCCCATCGGATGATTTTCAGGTCACCACTCCCGAAACTTCATTATTATCAAATCAAGCGGTTATAAATAAAGGAATCCCAAGCACCTTACCAACCTACAGTTGAACCCTTACCTCAATACCTAATTGGACTTGATCTGTAGTGACAGTTCCCACCTTTGATGCACAACTCCCAAGTACGTGACTAACCAATGCACGGATCCTAGTACGCGACTTCAAAACACCAACTTAAGGAAAAGAGGTTGGCTGCAAAGTTCTTCAGTTCATCCTACACGATAAAGATCAGGAAGATACTTGGTCACAAAACCCTATGGTGCAAATACACAGTAACTTCTTCAGAGAAGATGAACTAGGTCAAGAACTTCATCTTTGATCACAATTTGCTTGAACAGAGATTGCTCAATGATTTTTCAACTTGTGTCACACTTAATGGCTCTTAAAACAATCCTTTTATATGTTTAGGGTTTGGAGAAAAGAAGGCACAAAAGCATATTCACGAATCCTAAGAAAATCATATTAGAAAATCTGAAATTTTAAATCTCGACAGATAGTAGATATCGAGGTAGCTATCGAAAAGGTGTCGAGCTTTAATGAATTTGCACTTCAACTTGCTTTTTCTTGGATAGATTTGATGACTTCAACACTTGATCTTGAAACCCTGTTTCTTGAAGTATTAAAAACACCTAGAACTACCCAATTACAAGTAGAGTGCGTTTTGTCAAAGGATTTAGCCAATTTACATAAATAAGTGACACATGTTCTTAGCAAGTGAAAACACATATGTCCTAACACTTTCCATATTCCTTAGCTCATCTACATGATAGACAACAAAGGAATAAGGGGGGCAACTGACGAGTAGCATACAAATGATCATCCATTATTCATAAACCGTCACTAACAATGACAAGTAAGGGTTTGGACGAGTGTGCATGCATTAACTCCAGGCAGTAATTAATAAGTGAGCAATGAATAGCATAAGACCGTTACCTACATCCAATAATGCAGAATTAAGGATCGGTTATGAGCAGAAAACGTTAGAGTTAAATTGCCATCATTAAACATTGATTACCCAGCTGCAACATAATGGTCTACTGAGGATTAACTCAACCTAAGGCTATATAAAGCCAGGAAAGATAGGTAAAAGGACAAGAACACACACAACTATACTAATTATAGTTTTTCCAGAAAGAGAATAAGCTATCTTAAGTATCGGAGGGTCCTTGGCAAGCCCTACACTAGTGCCCTTATCCACTGAGTGCTTTCTGTGACACAGGTTTTACAGGTCATCCATCAACTAACGAGGAACATACTGATGAGGCAAATTCCTAATTCATCAAGTAGTGTTATACTCTTCATAATATTTCACAACAAAGCCTAAGTTTCAACTAGTTACTAACTCTTCTTTGGAATAATTACTGAAATCAGTTTTTAAGCTACTATTATAAACTTGGAACCTAAGTTGAGTTGTAAAATTGTTATGATAAATAATATGTTACTAGCTTTATTTTAATTTTAATGGGAAGGTTTTGATTGTTAGTGTTCTATGAATAAGGTTATGTTGGTGCAAATACAATGATAATAAAAATAACACAAAGAGAAACTGAATAATACTTCTGAATATTATTACTTTAAAAAAAGAAATTACACAACACTATTTGGACTGAGGCGCGACACTCGCTCTCTTTAAGGAGATTCAAGCCCTTGGTTGGCTAAATTTTGTAACCGGTGCAGACCTTCTCTGACTTGTCTCCCCTAGGATACAACAGCCCAACAAGTGTCGTATGACTACAACAACCTCTGCACAAAGTGTTCAAGCCCAAAACTCCACCAGAAAGAACACCCTTCCTTGCCAAGAATCTCCCTATTTTTTTAAGTGTAATATTTCTTTTTTTATGTGTATAGCAGTAACTTGGATTGAGTCTGAATGAGGCTCTTTATAGGCTCAATGGGCCTCACAAAATTACTAATTAGGTCCATTATTCTGATGTAGTGGGTGTTATAAGATTAATTGTTGGATATTAATCTGATGGGCTAGAGTTAAACAATTAATGGTTTGATAAGGAGTTTCTGAAGAATGAAAATGCCCAAACGGATAGTCCATTAAGTAGGTTAATGGCTCTTTATTTTCCATAGTAAAAATGGAGTATTAATTCAGGCCATTTACTCACCAACGGATATAGTATTTGCTCTGAATGGGCTGTCAAGTAGGAGAATCTAAGAGATTGATTCATTTTCAATTTTGATACCTCCACTCTTTACCTCCCCCTTGCGCGCGTATCTAGCCCAATATCTGAGTTAATACATTTTAGCCCATTAATCACCACAATTAAAAAGAATAAAATAGTCTCTCTCCTTTTCAATGTGGGATTAAACATTTTCACTAACTCCTAATCTTTCATATTCACTCCCACATCTTTACATTTATGTTATAACATATATTCATTTTAATTAATTAATATTAAAATGCTCCAACAATCCCCTACTCATTTTAATATTAAATTTTTTTAGTTAGAAAGAGATTACCTGGCAAAGACGGGTCACTATGCATCATGAAGGTGTGCTCTGCATTGAACCTTCACTTAGTAAAACAGCGATCTCAACTCCAGAGTCGTAGTGGTCTCCGACTTGAACTAGGACTGCTTTAGGGAAATTAAGCATCACTGCTTACACATAACAACCCAGGTGTTGACATGAGCTTTTATAGCTAGCACTTTACAGCCGTGTGCTAACCCTGGTTTCATGAGTGTATTTGAGATTAAGTCCAAATTTCATAGGGAACGGCCCCACCCCCACACTCACATAGGTGAAATTTGTCAAGGGTACTCCTATGATTCTGACACCCTACTCATACGAGCTACAAATTTCATTAAGAGTTTTTTACTCAACCTCTTCAAATTACAGGATAAATGCACTTACATCATAGGGATGAACAATTAAAAATTTATTTACAAAATAAATAACTAAAAAAATAAATTTTGCATTTCTTACGACCATCGTATGATTCGTTTTTCCCATTGAACCCAATTCTCAAGATCTCTGGTCCTCGGGTTGGGTATCCTCATACATGGCTCATGATTCTATGGACCTTAGTCCCATCCCCCTCGATGTATTCCAGACTCTATCTTTTGCCAAGGCCTTGCTAAATAGATCTACAAGATTATCATTAGATTTAACATAATCCACGATTATGATGCCACTACTCAAATAAGATCACACGGTACTGTACTTTCTTCTTATAGGTCTGGATTTACCATTGTAATAACAATTTTTAACTCTACCAATTGCGGTGGCACTATCACAATGAATTAATATAGGTGGAATTGGTTTTTCCCACAGTGGAATTTCATATAACAAATCTCTAAGCCAATTTGCCTCTTCACTAGCTGAAGCTAATGCTATTAATTCAGCTTCCATTGTTGAATTAGCAATTATTGTTTGCTTTTTAGATTTCCAACAAATAGCACCACTACCTAAGGTAAAAATATAACTAGTGGTAGAGAGAGAATCACCTGACAAAGTATTCCAATTGGCATCACTAAAAGCTTCAATCACAGCAGGATATATAAGCCATAGCTTTTGGTACCAATTAAATATCTCATGACTCGCTCATAGCTAGCCAATGATCTTTACTAGGCTTGCTAGTAAATCTGCTAAGCACTCCTACTGCATATACAATGTCAGGTCTAGTACAATCAATAGCATAACGCAAACTACCAATGATACTAGCATAATCCTTTTGATTAAAAATCTCATCATCATTATTCACAGGAAATAAATAAACACTAGAATCAAAAGGAGTAGCTACACTTTTGTGATCATGAAAATTATATTTTCTCAATATTTTCTCAACATAATGTGATTGATCAAGATATATTCCATCACATGCTTTTGTAATTTTCATACCCAAAATAAAATTAGCCTCACCAAGATCTTTCATATCAAAATGGCTTTTAAGCATATTTTTTGTCTCATTTATAACATGCATATTTAAGCCAAAAATCAACATATCATCCACATAGAGGCTAATAATAACATGTAAATTATTCCATGATTTAGAATAAATACATTTATCACATTCATTTGATTTATAACCATTCTCAATCATGCAGGAATCAAACTTTTCATGCCACTGCTTAGGTGCTTGTTTTAAGCCATATAGGGATTTAGTCAGCTTACATACCTTACTTTTCTGTCCAGGCTCTACAAAGCCTTCGAGTTGATCCATATAAATCTCTTCCTCTAGGGCCCCATTTAAAAAAGCAGTTTTTAAATCCATTTGATGAATTTTCAAATCAAAAATTGCAGCAATAGCAACTAGCAATCTAATAGATGTAATTATTGTTACCGGAGAAAAAGTATCAAAGAAATCAAGATCAGCTTTTTGTTTAAAGCCTTTTGCAATAAGTCTAGCTTTAAACTTATCTATTAACCCATCCGGTTTCAACTTTTTTTCTAAGGACCCATTTACAACCTATGGTCTTACAACCCGGTGGAAGATCTACTAATTTCCAAGTTCTATTAGAAATTAGAGATTCCATCTCATCATTTACAACCTCTTTCCAAAATATAGCATCAGGTGATGTTAAAGCCTCTTTTAAATTTTGGGGATTTTCCTCAATGTTAAAAACATAATAATCAGGACCAAAATCCTTTTCAACTCTAGCTCTTTCACTCCTTCTAGGTTCCATTTCAAAATTTTCTTGATTTTGTAAATGTGAAGTAGAAGAACTAGGTTGTGATAAAATATTTTCTTCACCTCCACTATTTTTCAATTTAAAAGGAAATTTTTCTTCATGAATAATTGCATCACTAGATTCAAAAATTATTTTTTTTCAAGATCAAAAAATCTATAAGCTGCATTATTAATTGCATAACCAAGAAATGTACAGGTAGTAGCTCTTATACCTAATTTAGGCATTTTAGGGTCATTAAGCTTTACATAAGCAAGACAACCCCATACTCTCAAATATCTCAAATTTGGCTTATATCCTTTCCACATCTCAAAAGGTGTGGTGTGTGACTTTTTATGTGGCACCCTATTCAAAACATGACATGCAGTTAAAATAGCTTCACCCCAAAAATGTAAAGGTGCACTAGATTCAATTAACATGGCATTTGTTAACTCAATTAAAGTTCTATTTTTTCTTTCAGCAACACCATTAGAAGCGAGTGAATATAGTGCAGTAGTTTCATGGATAATTCCCAAAGACTGAACAAATGAGTTGAATGCACTTGATTCATACTCACAACCTCTATCACTTCTTATTCTTTTTATTTTTCTACCGAATTGATTTTCAACTTCTTTTAAAAAATCTTGAAATTTTTCTAAAGCATCACTTTTATTTTTCAACAAATAAATAGTTGTATATTTTGAGAAATCATCAATAAAAGTGAAAATATATCTATTTCCTCCACGAGTTAAAATTCTCTCAAATTCACATAAATTAGAGTGAATTAACTCAAGCAATTCGGTATTTCTTACAACATTTTTATAAGGCTTTTTTGTAATCTTAGCTTGACTACAAGTTTCACAATTTTCAAAATCTTTTGACAGTTTTGGAATTAATCCTAAAATACTCATGATTCCCACATATCTACTATTTATATGACACAAACGAGTATGCCAAAAATTAATAGAAGAAAGCATATAGACTGAACTGGTAGATGCTTTATTATTCTCAACATTCAATTTAAACATTCCATCACAAGCATAACCCTTGCCCACAAATAATCCCTTTTTAGTGATTACATAATTATCAGATTCCGTAGTTTGCTTGAAGCTAGCCTTGTTAAGCAAAAAACTTGACATCAAATTCTTCCTCATGGACTGAGCATAAAGAACATCTTTCAATGTTAGCACGCATCCAGAAATGAATTTTAATTCAACCTCACCACTCCCAAGAACCTTGGTTTTGCTAGAGTCACCAAGCATAACAGTTTTTTCTTCTTCAAAAGGAGTGTACAATTTGAACCAATTTTTGTCATAGCAGACATGCCTATTAGCACCAGAATCTGCCCACTACCCTTCAACATATTGCACCATATTGATGTCTGTAATCATAGCCACTAAAGGCTCTTCAGTTACGTTAGCCTGCAGGACAGATTCACGTTTCTGAAATTTGCAAAATCGAGTAATATGCCCACTCTTGCCGCAAACAAAACATGATCTATTAAATTGATCTTGTGAAGGGGGTCCTTGGTTCTTAATGTAATTTTTATTTGGGTTTCCCCTTCCTTGAGGTCTATTATTATTTTTAAAGGCTCTCTTTTTAGGCTTCAATTGACCATTTCTAGGAAAATGATTTTTGGGCATATTATTATTGGCTAAAATAAGGTTTACCTTTATGGTGGAATTACCATTGCTCTCTTGTGTCATGAGTGCATCTTTTCCTCTAGCTTCCTCCTCCACACGGATGCGTGTGATCAAAGTCTCCAAGGATGTCTCCTTTTGTCTGTGCCGCAAAGTTTTTTGGAACTCCCTCCAAGATTATGGTAGTTTGTCAATTATGCCAGCTACCACCAAATTGTCTCCAATCTTTATGCCTTCAGATCTCAATTCTGCAACGATCATTTGGAAGTCTTGTGCTTGATCCACCACCAATTTTCCATCCACCATTTGGTAACGGGAAAATCTGCTAGCAACATACTTTTTTGCACCTGCCTCCTCGGTATCATACTTGTTTTGTAAAGCTTTCCAAAATTTCTTAGCAGAATTGTAAGTTGTATCATAATAATCATAGAAATGATCGGTAAGAAAATTCAATAGATAAGAGCGACAATTATACTCATCTTTTGTATACTTATCTATTTTTTCTTGATAGAGAATATATTCTTCATCACTCATCTCATCGGTAGGAACTTTTGATTGATTCTTGTCAATGAGGACGTAGGAGAATTTAAGAAGACTCAAGTAAAAGAGGACCTTTCCTTTCCACCTCTTGAAGTGGGCTCCCTTAAAGCGAAAGGACTTGTTAAGATCTCCAACAGGCTCATTTGGTTTCTATTGTGTAGATTCCATGTGTTGAATCACCTTAAAATTGTTGGTGCAAATACAATGATAATAGAAATAACACAAAGAGAAACTGAATAATACTTCTGAATATTATTACTTTAAATAGAGAAATTATACAACACTATTTGAACTGAGGCGCGGCACTTGCTCTCTTTAAGGAGATTCAAACCCTTGGTTGGCTAAACTTTGTAACCGGTGCAGACCTTCTCTGACTTGTCTCCCCCAGGATACAACAGCCCAACAAGTGTCGTCCAACGGATATAGTAATTACTCTGAATAGGCTGTCAAGTAGGAGGATCCAAGAGGCTGATTCATTTCCAATTTTGATACCTCCACTCTTCACCTCCCTCTTGCGCACGTATCTAGCCCAATATCTAAGTCAATACATTTTAGCCCATTAATCACCACAATTAAAAAGAATAAAATAGTCTCTCTCCTTTTCAATGTGAGATTAAACATTTTCACTAACTCCTCATCTTCCATATTCACTCCCACATCTTTACATTTATGTTATAAAATTTATTCATTTTAATTATTTAATATTAAAATGCTCCAACAGGTTCTTTCTAAGGGATACGACGGCACCGCTTGGTCGCTGCAAGGTAAAGATGGGAAGTAAGTGCTAGAAACTGTTTTTGAAAATTAAGTTTGATTGTTAGGGTTTACGTTTGCTCAAATTAATAGACACTTCAAGCGTACTTGTGGAGGGGCTATGATTGGTTTAAGTTGTTGTAATCATCATGTTTTCCAAATTATTAGATCGATAGAGCTTAATATTTATAAATGATACATATGTAAATATTTATCTACAAATTCAAATTCAAATAAGAGATTTAATCAAAAATAGACGTTGTAATTAAATTAGGATTAATTAAGAAAAAACCAAGTCTAATTTAATCAAAGTTTGGCTACTCTATTCGAATAAAGCAATGCCTTCTAATTATTTGGTTAAGTAACATGTAACGAAAAGCAAATTAAACCAATAGTAGAGCCCAAAGATGCACGAATTAGTAAAATTTTATATGTAAATTAAAGAAAACTTTTATTCATATACTTAAAAGGAAAATTAATAGTTATGAAACCACTTTGTAATTTAGTAGAGTTTCAACTTTCATATAAAATAAATTAATGGTAAAATGCATTGTTTGTCCCTCAAATATCCCCTATTTAATTTTCTCCCTCAATTTTAAAACATTCAATTCTTTTATTTTTGAAATCTAGTTAAGAATTTAATTTTTTTTTTTATCTATTTTTCTGTTTATGTGACTAATAGGATGTTGTGGAATAATGTTAGGACATATGTGATTCAATGTTAGGAATATATTTCAACATTTTATGTAATCAGCTAATCCTTTGACAAAACGTGCTTTACTTATAATTGAGTAGATCTAGGATATGTTTAATGCTTCAAAAAACAAAGTTTCAAGTTCTGTTTTTGAGCAATCTCGATAGCTCCTCGACACCTCTCGACAGCTAGACTATCTATTGAGCTCTTCAGCTTCTTTTTATACATGTGCAGGTACAATGTGATTTGGCCATCACAAGGAATACATGTGTTAATGTATGCTCACTAAACTGGCTTAACTTGTTTTTGAAATATAAAATTGGTTAGACTTGTTTAGTGAGTGTGTGTGTGTTTTGGGAACTATGTACTTAAAATTTTTCTTGTTGAGAGATGTTTTTAAGAGATTAAAATGTTGTTTGGATCCTTAGTTGAGTTGCATGTTTGATTGATTCATGTCTGTGTTTTTCTCTTGAAAAACTGTTTTTGAGCAATCTCGATAGCTCCTCAACACCTCTCGCAATCTCAATAGCTTCTTGATAGCTCCTCGATCCATCAAGAAAGTTTATGTCTCCTCGATAGATGCTCGATAGCTCCTTGATCCACCAAGCCCTTTTTGCTGTGGACACCTCTGGATAGCTGCTCGATAGATGCGTTTGTCAAAGTTTAAACCTCGACACCTCTCGGTTTGTCAAGATTTAAGAGGTTCTATATATAGGATCCACGCAATTTCAAGATTCATTTCTCTCGATCTCTCTCGACTCTGTTCACTCTTCATCTCCCAAAACCTCTCTCTCTCTTACTTCAAACTTCTTTCCCAAGAGTTTTTCGGCCTAAAGACCATCTTCTTTCATCTAGTATGATCCTTTTCACTCATTCTTCATGCATTTGACCTAAATTTTTGGGAATTTTGAAAAATTTTGGGTTTTTCAAAATTGATGGAGTTTTTGTGAAATTTTTGGGATATGCTTTGTGAAAATGGCTTTAAATCATCATGCATTGTATCACATTTGCATTATAACAATGTTTCATGCATTTTAGATGCGTGTTTACTTTGTTGGAATGATTATGTACTGGTAGGATTGGATTAGGCTAAGCCCATGATGTTTTTTCTATTGCATATCACATGCTCATGCATTTTCATGCATATGTACCTTACATTCTC
This sequence comes from Quercus suber, assembly GCF_002906115.3. NCBI lineage: Eukaryota > Viridiplantae > Streptophyta > Magnoliopsida > Fagales > Fagaceae > Quercus > Quercus suber. Next base: position 194,988 of record NW_027069903.1, on the reverse strand, counting down.
TATATTCTTATATATTGATTGTGATTGGTGCTTTTCTATGTCTCTCTTTCTCCCTCTCTTCTTCTTTCGGTTAGCTGCTCTATGCATCTAAACGAAAAACTACTCCGTCTCGGAACCCTCTTTGTTCTGGGGCATCCTCTTCTTCTGATCCTACTCCCTCTCATGTTTGATTCCATGATGATAAAGCTCGACAGGACTTTTTAGAGGACTTTTCTAGATGAGACATTCATTCAGAATGCCATGTCATTTTGTCAGACTTCTCCAACACTGACCTACCTACTGTCATTCACAGTAGGGGTTGGGAGTCACTGTGTGACATCTCGATCACTTGTCCACCCGTGATCATACAGGAGTTCTACTCCAACATGCATGGATTTGATTATTTAGTACCTCTCTTTGTCACTCGCATTTGAGGTACACGCATTGTGGTCACACCGGATATTGTATCCAAGGTGCTCCATGTTCTAATTAGGGTGATCGTCAGTTCACTCCTTGTTCAGCATTTGCTAAAGGTCCTAGGTTCATTAACATGGTTTTGACTTTTGTTTTGCATCCTTTATCTCAATATAACTCCATTATAGAGCCCCATGCTCGATTTTTTCTTTCCCTTTTAGAGCAACTTACTATAAATTTTCCTTCTCATTTCATTCTTTCCCTCATAGATGTATATAGGGATATGGTGACCCGTGATAAGCTCATCTTCCTTTTAGCTATCACGAGGATTCTACGCCACTTTTCTATCCCCTTTCCTATTTCCGACCACTTCCATAGACGGCGCTATCGTTAAACGAAACAAGGCCCAGTTACATTCTAGGCGGTCCGGGAAAGCAATTCTTCTAGCTTCTACAACTCCATCCACATCTGCTCCCTTTTCTTTTATGGGCGGAGTGACTCTCGAGGACATCATAGCACAGCTTGTGTGCATGGATGCTCACCTTAACACTCTCAGTGATGAGTTGTGTCAGGTGACCGTGTTAGTCATATTGCACGACGACATGCTGTCATGGATGGCTTCGTTGCTTCTCTTCTCCCTACTCTAGAGGATTCTAAGGATGAGGACGATGATGTTGTTGCTTCTGATACTAATGAGGATGATGGTGCTAGCTCTTCCAGTGCTGATGAGATGTCTCCTTGATATACTTACCCTTTGCCACTCGTGACAAAAAGGGGAAGTAGTTTTGGATATGAAAGTAGTCATACTCATAAGGGGAGGGTTAGTATAGGAGATTTTTGTTAGGTGGAGTGTTCATATTTTGAGAGATGTAATGAGGACTTTATGTATCTTTTTCTTTTCTCTCTATCTTAGATACATTGTTCATGTACCTTCGATCTTGTGATCATGTTGTGATAGCAAACCTTGTACTTGTTGATATATATACATTTGAGGTTGTTATTACAGTTCTTTCACCTATCTTTACATGTTGTTTCTTTTCTCTCTTTATGCACATGCTTCTTATATATTATATGCAATATTTTATTTCTGTTTCACACTAAGATGCCTTCATGAGTTTTGTTTAAGTGTTTTAGAAATACAGGTTGTCAAAGTATTCCTTGCCATGAACTCTCTTCTTGCAAAGTTTTTCAAGAGTTTATGTTAGGATAGATTTTACTATACTTAACAAGTGAGTATGAGTTGAGTGATTTATGACTTTTCTCATATGTTCATTTGTTTGTTGTTGTTTTGTCACGGATTGCTAAAGGGAGAGATTGTTAGGACATATATGATTCAATGTTAGGAACATACATCAACATTTTATGAAATTGGCAAATCTTTTGACAAAATGCACTTTACTTGTAATTGGGTAGATCTAGGATGTGTTTAATGCTTCAAGAAACAAGGTTTCAAGTTCAAGTGTTAAAACTATGCAAGTCTATCCAAGAATCAAGTAAGAAAGTGCTAATTTTAAATCTTGACAGCTAGCACTATCAAGGTTTAAAAGCTGCTGAAGCCTATGGCTCGACAACTAGCTCGATAGATAGCTATCTATCGAGATTTATGAAAAACAAATTTTCAGTTCTGATTTTCATCCAATCCGTGAGTATGTGTTTGGGCTTTCTTTTCTCACAATCCTAAACATATATAAGAATTATTTTGAAGGCCGAAAAAGGTTGCACAATTGCACAAGTTTAAAGCAAAGTCTTGTTCATACAAATTATAACCGGAGGCAGAATTTGCCCTAGTTCATCTTTCTTTTGAAGTAGTTGTTGTGTTTGCACACTGTAGGGTTTTGTGACCAATGAGCTTCTTAATTTTCATCGTCTAGACAAACTAAAGAATTTTGCAGCCAACATCCTTTTTAAGTTGGTGATCAAGTCGTGTACCTGTATCCGTGCATCTATTGGTTAGTCACGTACTGGGGCTATCATTGAAAATGAGAGATTGTCACTACAGAACAAGTCCAATTAGTTATTGGGGTAAGGGTTCAACTATAGGTTGGTATAAGGTACTAGGATTCCTTTAATTGTAACTGCTTGTTTTGATAATAGTAGATTATCGAGAGTAGTGACCTTAAAATCGAACAAACTTCATATTTAAGGGGCTTAAAAATTGAACAAAATTGCAAGTAAAGGATGGAAAAGAATAAAGGGATAGAAAATAAATGGAAAAACTAACTTGTTACAAATTAAATTTTGAAAAAAAAATTAAACATTTTAAAATTGGAGGACCATTATTTAATAGAAAACCATGTTTGATGCTCCAACTATTAGGTTCTAAAGATTTAGGTTTTTAGGCAATGCTATTTTAAGGTTCAAGTCCAGCTAATTGCAAAAAAAGTAAGTGTGGTTCCGTCTTGCTCGACCGATCGAGAATTAGGCTCAACCAATTGAAAATCGCAAGCACAGTTGTTTTTCAAGAATTTTTGAACAGGTTAAGCCTGCGAAAACATTTAGGGTTTCATCTAAACTTCTTCACATATAAAAGGGAAACCCTAGCCAAGTTTTGAAGACTTTGGAGAGACTCATGTGTTACTCTTTGTAAGATCTAAAAGGTTTTGTATCTCTAACTACACAAGAATCTACCAGAGCAAGAACTACAATCAAGCATTGGTAGAACATAGTTGTTGCATCAAGATCATTACTGAATGTGATCTGAAACTTTTGAGTGGGATCTCAAAGTCATAAGCAAGGCAGCTTATGTTGGTGTAAATCCTAGAAAAGAAAGAGTCTGTGGATTCAAAATTTACACGTGGTCGTGTCAATAAGATACTACATGAGGTAGTAATAGATTTAGAGTTAAATCTGATTGTAAAAACTTCAATTCTCTTATAGTGGATTTGTTCACCTTAAGGATAGCTAGGTCAAATCATCTCCAGGTTTTAACCTTAAAATGGTTCATTTCATCGGTTTTCCAAAGTCATCATATCGTGTATTATTTACTTTTCCACATCTTTGCATGATATGATTTATTGTTGTTTAACCTAGATCTGAATAATTAATCTAAGTAATCTCTTGGTTAATATATTAGGTTAAATAATCTAGTTTTAGGGGTCTAAATGAACAAAGAAGTGGTATCAAAGCAAATTAACTCTTGTTTATAGGTTTCTTAACATAGAGTTGATCCTTGACCCCTGCTGTCATGGATTCTTTGTCTCATTTCTTGAAAGCAACTAGGATGAGAATTAAATCTATTTCTTCTTGAACTATATGGCTTTTTAAATGTGCTAATCCTATCCTTGAATATTTACGTATAACTACTTCTTGCAATAATCATATTTGTTATATTGCTTTAACTGCCTTAAAGGCATGTGAAACTTGTCTTTGGTTAGTGGTTGTTCCAAGCACATGACAGGTAATAAAGCTTTGTTCAAGAATCTTTTTGAATGAGAGATTGGTACTGTCACCTTTAGAGATGGAAGCAAATCAGTCATCCGAGGTATTGGAATAATAGACATTCTAGGGCTGCCTGTGTTTTAAGATGCGTAATTCGTGGATGGGTTGAAGGTGAACTTGTAGAGTATCAGTCAAATTTGTGAAAATTGGCTGAATGTGTTGTTCACTAAGTATGAATGTGAGATACTTGATGATGGAGGTGACTGCATATGTGTTGTGAACGATTTTTAGACCCCTTAACACAACCGGATTAACCTAGTTAAATAGCCAAGTGATTAACTTAGTCAAATCATGCAAATCTAGGTTATCACAATCAAACAATCATATCAAATATATAGCAGCGAAAATATAAATAACACAAAGATATGATGACCTAGGAAAACCAAACCGGTAAAAAACCTAGGGAGGATTTAACCTAGCTATCCTCAAGGTAAACTTGAATCCACTATCTTGAAAGAATCAAAGTTCATACAATAAGACTTACAAGCCCCCACGCTCGACTTCTTATTGCTACCCACTAGTAGAACTTACTAACACGACCACGTGCAAGCTCCAAACCCATGGACTCCTTCTTTCTTGGATTCTCCAGCAAATACGAGCACACCCACTTGTATATCTTCAAGCTCTTATAGAAACAACTGAATGATCATCAAGGTCTTGAAGAAATCTCCTCTCGATAATCCTAAGCTTGTGTGAAGGAAAGCTCCCCACAGATCTCATAAGAGATTCACACAAACAGCAATATGAGCAATCTCTAAAATGTGGCTACGGTTTACCTTATATACCTAGGGTAAAAACATAAAACCCTAAACGTTTTAGGAATTAGAGCTGAGTTGGAAATTTTGCAAAAAAAATGCATTTTCCCGATTTTCGATTGATCGAGCCTAAGCTTCAATCAATCAAGCCAAGACGAGATGCACAATGAATTCTGCATTAGCTCGCTTCCAACTTTACATAAACAACACTACTTTGAGCAAATCTAAACAAGACTAAATAACTTGTTTTGATCATAGTTTGCCAACAATACACATTAGAGTTTTAAATACATTAAATCCTAAGTCTTTAGAACCTAACAAACTCCCCCTTTGGCAATCCGTGACAAAACACAACTAAAAACTCAAAGTTTACAAAATAAAGCCCTTTACATAACAAATCCAATCCTAAATACTATCCATCAGTTGCAAATGTAGACAGCAGCTCAATTAAATCAACATGTATTTCCTGAAATACTCAACAAACGCATAAACGCATGTGTGAAAAATACAAGTAAACAAAATAAATTCTTTATTTCACCAAAACACAAAATAAAGACATATATCAAATGAAAAATCAACAAAAATAAGTCAATAAGCAATGAAACAAGAAACAAAAAAAAGTATCTCCCCCTAACATGAATAGCCCAACAAAAAAAAAAAACATCTAGGGCCAAAAGAATGTTAATACAAGATGCAGCTCCTAGATACAATCTAATCACCACAGGCTCCAAAGAAACAAAAACTCCCCTATCGACAAAAACTCTCCAGGCTACACAAAATGCTACTCCCCCTATTTGTGACAGAATGCCAAAGGGCAATCATAGTCCATCATCAAAAGGAGGTGGCGTAGGAGATCGTTTGAAATGTGCCAACTCAGCACACAAAGCACGAACCTCATCGAGCAAGTCCACCAAAACTTGTCCTTGAGCCGCCTGAATGGTTAAGACATGATCCAACATACGTCGAATGTCCAAATCATCTGAAGTAGACGGTGGAGGAACATCGGCAGTAGTAGCAGCACCAGACGCCTCGACCTGTGCATCACCTGTAGAAGAAGAAGGAAGGGGAACAGCACCAAAAGACTGAACACGAGGAGGACTCATATGTGTAGCCCTCAGACGAAGAAGAGAGGCACCTATGGGACCAGTAACATATACGGGCTCAAACGCAGGGAAACCATCTAAACCTAAAAAAAACAAAATCCTATGAATGAAGTTAGGATAGACAAGAGCGTGACCAACAGCGCTACTCCTATGAATCTCGTTCAAAGAACGAAGAAATAGATGAGAAAAAGAAATAGAAGCACCAAAGACAAGGGCATATAAAAACAAACATCGCTCAATAGGGATGATGTGGAGATGAGAGATAGGCCACAAAGAATGACATGCTATCCTAAGAAAAAGATAGGTAGTCTCAGGAAGCTCAGCGGATGTGATCCGAGGATCAGAACACCACGGGATAGAAGACCCAGTGATGTATCACATGACGTCAAGGGGTGAAGACTCCTCATAAAGATAGTCAGGCTACCTAACAACCAGGACCCCAAGAGCCTCAGCCACTACCCTAGGGGTAATGGTGAACTCAACACCTCGTATCCAACTCCTAACAAGGGTGTTGGAATCATAGACGTGGCAAGAGAGGTTCGAATAGAACTCTCTAATCAGGGCGGTCGGAGGTGAATGATCTATCCCCAACAAGGACAACCAACCTCGACTCTCAAAGTTTGCCCTAATGGCAGGATCTAACTCATCTAGCAGCACAGAATGCTTAACCCAAATTTTCCTCTTACTGTTCAGCTTATCAAAGGCCTTTTCACTTTTGGCATCCTTAAATAACTCACTCCTAGAGGGTGACTCAGAAAAAGACGAGGGAGTCCTATAGGCTCTAGTTTTCCTAGGCATGGTGCTAAGGAAAGGACAAGGACACACAGCAAAACCAAGAAAAACGAAAAGGAAAAACCAAGGGCAGACTGCAAGTTAGTGCTTGCTCACTCCCAAGTGCAGGAGATTGTAACAATATAATTCTTGGAGTACCGAGGTCGAACCACAAAGAGCAGGGTAAATTCAAAGACAATATAATTAAATAACAATTTGGGTGAAGAAGAAAAGTAATTTTGCTTGGTAATTGTTAACAAGAATAATAATAAAAAATGATTTAAATCAATAATGTAAATACCAGGGCATCAGGGTGTTTCCCTATATCGATATGAAATTCTTTGTGATCTAAGAAATTATATATTTCATAATTAATTGTTCTTATACAATTAAAAACTTATGATTCGATTGAACTGAGACAATTCAAGAACACATGATAACCTCGATTAATAATGCGGTTAGAAAAGTTTTCAGAAAAACCCATTCACTTTAAAACCTGATTTCTATTCGAAACTATTAGAAATTCATCTAAACAATAAGAAAAACATGATTGAACTTATTGAAATCATGGAAGAACTAATACATTAAAAGAAATCTAATTGAACAATCAAATATGTCGTTGATAAAATCTTAGAAAGAATCGCATTGAATATTAATATCATATAGAAGAAACATAACCCCTAGTCCTAGCAAAGAGTTTAGGCTGCCATTAGAGAAAGGAAAATACAAGTTTTTCTCTGCCTAAAATTCATTCTCACAGCCTCCCTTCCAAACCCTAATGTCTAAGTGTCCAAAGAAAATAAAACTTTTACTATTTTAATTTCCGTCCAGGTTTACAGCAGTAACTTGTGATTTAATTTCAACAAGTTGAGAATTTGGAAAAACTCAAAACTGGAAAGTTGTAGATGTCTAGTCACGATTCCAACCCATCTGGCCTTGTGTCAATTGGATTTTTGAGGAGAGAGATATGTCCAAAATACTGATCCGTGCTCAAATTAGATTTTTCCTTTTCAAATTCTGCCTCTTTGATTTCTTTCCTTATTTGAAGCTTCCAGTCATGGTAGATGATCCAAGCACTCCAACTGCACCTCCTTAGACATTTGAGCATGGTCCTTTAGCTCCACTTTAATTCTAGTTTGACCTTCATTCTCTCACAAATTCTTGTAAACTTATCTTTCTCATATGATTTCTTGAAAGTAGAAAATTACACACAATGAATAGCATCTTATTCAAGGAATTATGTAAAGATAAATAATATGGACTAATGCAAATCATGACTTAATTATACAAATTAAGTATAGTAATAAGGAGATAACGCCCACATAAATATATAACAAGTACACATTTTAAGGCATTATCAGTTAGCACAAAACAGATATAGATCAAAAATCTATATGATGCATGAACAATTTAAATGTCATGATGCATGCTCTAATGCAGTGAAACTAGGTTCAATTTAAGTTCAAATTCACAAGATTGGCTTGAGTATAGAGTTTCTAACAAAAACCCCCCAAAAATTTGAAAACCACTTGTATGTTTTTAAAGAAAATTGACCAATTGATCATCACACAAGTTAGAAAATAGATTAGAATGATCAATTACATCAATCCAACAAGCTAATTTCATCAATTTTAACCCAATTGAACAAAAACCCCAAATCAAATAAATTCAAACCCTAGAAAATCCAATTTCTCATAAACCACAAAATTGATCAAATTAAACATCATAGATCATGTTTATAACATCCAAGGAACAAAACCCAATGAGCAATTTCAGAAAATATGGCTTAAATCATCAAAAACCCCAAATATGCATAGGTTTAAAATTCCCAAATTAAAATGCATGAAAAATGCATGAAATGTGAAAATAAAAGCAAAAAGAAGGGTAAAGGAGTCTTACCAGTATTGGGAGAGAGAAACCTTGCAAAAAGATTGATAAAAAATGATAAAAATCTGAGGTGGAGCCAAGTCCGAATCGGAGAGAGAGAGAGAGAGAGAGAGCTTAGAAACTTTTGAAAAAGTGAGTTTGAAAAGGTCAAGATTTAATTTTAAAAAAACTTGATTCACAATTTTTGATTAATCGTAACAAACAGAGGCTCACCTAAAATTTTAAGCGCAATTTCGATTGATCGAAAAACAGACTAAATCAATCGAAATTCTAGAAAAAGCAAAGATTTGAAAAAACTCAGCAATTTTTGTGAATTCACTCCTTAAAGCATTAAAAAAATTGAAATAAATGCATGAGTATGAGAAGAAATGAGTTTCAAAAACCTAAGATTTTAAACCCAGTTTTCCAAAATTAAGATTTTCAAACCAGCTCCCTTTGAATTCTCAAGCAACAACTCTGTTTTGCATAAAACTCAAAGTATTTTCAAACATGGTTGATCAGACCAAAAACACGCACAATAACATGTACAAAGTTGAGCAAAGAGTAACTTGTGCAGTATGTGTAACTAGCAAAAACTTGAGATACATGTGAGGTGATATGTGAATAGAGATCAACCACAAAGTCTACAAAATTCATCACATAGAATTTAAAAGAGACTATCACCTAAAGAGTTACATCATATAACTCCCACATCTCCTAGAACATAAGCTTGCAATCCTGTAAGTTTCTTAAATTTTTGCCTCATAATATACACACCAATTTTAATTTATTCAGAAACTTATTAAAAAGCCAGGATTTATACACACAGATTTTAATTATGTGATTTGGCATCAAGCCTAATAGTACACACCAATTTTAAGCATTATGCAATTAAACCAAGACTACACCTTATATTCTTTTTATGCATGTGCTACACTTTCTTGAGCACAGAATCTTAGGATATGCACTAAGGTGTTCATGATTGGCTAGTGAACAGTGGTGAGATGGTTATTTATGCATTTCTCAAAAGGTTCAAGTCCGATAGTCAAAGACATGTGACTTCAAGATCAAGACAAAATGATCAAACACCATAAACATCTTTCACACACAACATGCACTACAAAGTTTCAGCTAGTAAAGTGCAACAAATAAGCTCATCAAAGCCAAACAAGGTACAAAGACATGTTATGTGAAAATAAATTGACCAATCTTGTTTTCAAAAACCAAGAGAATGAATACAAAACACAAATTGCTTTCCTTTTTCTCCCTTTTTTTATTATTATTTTTTTTTTTTTTAAAAAGAAGAAATAAAAGCAAACCTAGAATGAAATACATGAATGTTATGCAATGCAAATCCTAGAAACAAAAAGATAAAGGAAACCAAAGAACAAAGGTCACAAAAGATAGAGCAAAGAAGCATAAGGACCATGTCAAAAAGACTCAATTAGATCGAGTGTTTTGCACCCAAAACCTCTTAGATGCATTACAAGCATTGGAGTTCATATTCACATTAGAGTAATTTCCAACTCCGGGATTGGAATAAAGGTTTAGAGCCTTTACCAATTCACCAATAAGTGCCATAGGATCTTGTGCTTGAGGCACAGGCACTTTCGGCTTATTTGCTCGCTCAGTTACTTGCAGCTTATAACAATTTGGATGAATGTGTCCAGACTTTCCACAAAAATGACAAACTCAAACAGGTTTAACATGCATCTTGTCCTTAGTAAAGGTAGACTCCTTAAGTTTAGACTCTTTCAGATCCACCCTAATCTTTCTAGAAGGTGTGACCTCTACAGGTTAAGCAGTCTCACTCACAACCTCACTCATAGGGGGTTCAGAGGAAGAAGAATGAACAAAGTTTGTGGAATTTGGTGTAGTCACAAAGATGCTTTCAACATAACCTAATCCAGATTTGTCAGTAGGAGCCTTTTCAACACTTAGCATTTGATCAAGTTTAGAACTAGCAGATCTAGCAACAGATAAATCATATTCCAAAGATTTAACTTTATCAAGCAAGACCATATTCTCAGTTTTCACATTGTTCAAAAGATCATTAGCATCAACTAAATTAGCAAGCAAATTTTTCTTTTCAAGCTCAAGAGAATCAATTTTCTTTAAGCCTAATTCAACATTCATGGCATCCTTTGTAGCAACTTTACAAAGTTTATTGTTGGCTTCTTGAAGATCTGCATCCTCAGAGAGTTCCCCATCAGAAGGGTTCTCTTCAACAGATACATTTTCATTGACTACAACAGTAGCAGTGAAAGCAATGAAGTTTCGCTCCTCATCACATCCGGAATCATCATCAGAAACTTCATTATCACTAAGGGTTACAACCATAGCCTTCCCCTTAGACCTCAAGTATGTGGGACATTCAAATTTCATGTGACCATACCCTTGACATCCAAAACACTAAGTACCCATAGAGTTGTTTAAAGATTGACCAACTTTTTCTCTAGGTTTTTCATTGTTATTAACCTTAGTGAGATCATTCTTCCTAAAGTTTCTAAGTTCAGCAGTGTTTGTACCTCTTACCTTTCTATTACTATTCCTAAGAAAGTTTCTAAAATTCTTAGCAAGGTAAGCAATCTCTATAATAGAGAGCTCATCATCAAATCCACCAACATCAACATCATCAACTGACTTAAGAGCCATTGACTTGGATTTGTTAGTTTTGGGTAGGTCAAACTCATAAGACTAAAGAGATCCTACAAGTTCATCAATAGGGATGGAGTCCACATCCTTGCTCTCAGTAATGACAGTTACTTTTGGTCTAAAATCCTCAGTCAAAGATCTAAGAATCTTCCTAACAATTTTAGGTTGATCAAAGATTTCACCTAGATAATATGCAGAATTAACAATGTCATTTAGTTTAGCGTAGAATTCATCAAAAAATTCATCATCAGACATCATAATGCTTTCAAATCTAGATGTTAACTGCTGCAACTTATTAATTTTAACTGCTTTAGTGCCTTCATGCACAGTCTGGAGGATTTTCCATGCAGTGTGAGCAACCTCAACATTACAGATTCTCTTAAATTCCTCCATATAAACAGCGTTAAATATGACATTCATAGCTTTACTATTGAACCCAACTGCTTCTTTTTGAGAAGTTTGCCACTCACTCACAAGAGTAGTGGGCTTCTCCTATCTGTATTCAACGGAGTTCTAGACTCTCTCATCAATAGATTTCAGGAATGCTTTCATTCTTACTTTCCAATAAGCATAATTATTCCCATCAAAGTAAGGAGGAATAACCAGAGAGTGTCCGTGTTCCATAACAACAGGGGTCAAAGATCAGCTCAAAGATCAAAAGATCTACAACAAGAGAGCTACCTGCTCTGATACCACATGAACGGTTTTTAGACCCCTTAACACAACCAAATTAACCTAGTTAATTAGCCAAGAGATTAACCTAGTTAATTAGCCAAGATCTACAACAAGAGAGCTACCTGCTCTAATACCACATGAACGGTTTTTAGACCCCTTAACACAACCAGATTAACTTAGTTAATTAGCCAAGTGATTAACTTAGTCAAATTATGCAAATTTAGGTTATCACATTCAAAAAATCATATCAAATATATAGCAACAGAAATATAAATAACACAAAGATATGATGACCTAGGAAAACCAAACCGGTAAAAAACTTGGGGAGGATTTAACCTAGCTATCCTTAAGGTAAACTTGAATCCACTATCTTGAAAGAATCGAAGTTCATACAATAAGACTTACAAGCCCCACGCTCAACTTCTTATTGCTACCTACCAGTAGAACTTACTGACTTGACCACGTGCAGGCTCTGAGACCACGGACTCCTTCTTTCTTGGATTCTCCAACAAATACAAGCACACCCGCTTGTGTATCTTTAAGCTCTTATGGCAACAACTGAATGATCATCAAGGTCTTGAAGAAATCTCCTCTTGATAATCCTAAGCTTGTGTGAAGGAAAGCTCCTCACAGATCCCATAAGAGATTCATACAAACAGTAATATGAGCAATCTCTAAAACATGGCTAGGGTTTACCTTATATACCTAGGGCAAAAACATAAAACCCTAAACATTTTAGGAATTAGGGCTAAGTTAGAAATTCTGCAGAAAAAACGCATCTGCCCTATTTTTGATTGATCGAGCCTAAGCTTCGATCAATCGAGCCAAGCCGAGATGCACAGTGAATTCTACATCAACTCGATTCCAACTTTACATAAACAACACTACTTTGAGAAAATCTAAACAAGACTAAATAACTTGTTTTGATCATGGTTTGCCAACAATACACATTTGAGTTCTAAATATATTAAATCCTAAGTCTTTAGAACCTAACATGTTGGAATAAAGACAACTAATAATTGTTACGGTATAACACCAAGCATAAATCGTAAGTGTTATAGTGTAAAAATTAATTAGGTGGATTTATGGCATCAACGACTAGGACATGCAAGTCACAAGCAAATAGAAAAAATCTCCAAGTGTGAGGCAATTCTCGGGCTATCAAAGTTTGAAAAGATAGAGAAAAGTATCTGTGGACCATATCAGTTTGAAAAGCTAGGCATCCATCAATCAATGAAGTTCAGACATCTAGACCTTTGGAGTTACTGCATATTGATCTTATGGGTCCTGCCAGAGTTCAAAGCTTAGGTGGAATGAAGTACATCCTTGTTATGGTGGATGATTTTACAAGATATACATGGGTCGTTCTTCTAAAAGATAAGTCAAAAGCTGCTTACAAGATGATTCATTTGTGCAAGAAGTTGTAAGTAGAGAAGAATATCCTAATTGCTCGAATCAAAAGTGATCATAGAAGAGAATTTGAGAACTCTAAACTCATATCATTTCGCAATGATCAAGGGACAAAGCAAGAATTCTCTGCACCCAAGACACCTCAACAAAATGGGGTTCTGGAAAGAAAGAATAGAGTAATTCAAGAGATGGCTAAGGTTGTTGTAACGGCCCTGCCCCAATTGTGTAGATATTGTCCGCTTTAGGTCCCATACCCCTCAGTTTTGCTCTTCCCCAGGTTGCATTGGAAAAAAGGCCTCTACACATTGAAGGCAGGTCATTCCTTATAAACACATTCTCATGTGCTTTTCTAGGCGATGTGGGATTCCATAGAATGCAAAACCCCCCTTTTTGGGTCACTACAATCCACCCCCCTTACGAGCACATGCGTCCTTGCGTGTGGGACCCACATTTTTGACTAGGGCATGGCTTTGATACCATCTGTAACGACCCTGCCCCAACTGTGTAGATATTGTCCGCTTTGGGACCCATACCCCTCACGGTTTTGTTCTTCCCCAGGTTGCGTTGGGGAAAAGGCCTCTATACATTGAAGGAAGGTCATTCCTTATAAACACATTCCCATGTGCTTTCCTAGGCGATGTGGGATTCCATGGAATGCAAGACTCCCCTATTTGGGTCACTACAATTCACCCCCCTTTATTTCCCATTACAGATACATTAGAGGGATTACTAGAGTAGAAATTCTTGGGAGACAGCAGTTACAAACTATTTTTGTAGAACTGAGGATTTTATTATTATTTTATGGCATTAAACATTGTATTAGAGAATTATTTTGAGGATGTTTTGTATTTGGTGAATTAGAGCTCTGACTTTTGTAATGAGATTCAAGGTTGCTAGTTTCTTTTATTTAATATTTTTATGGATTATTCAGATTAAATAGACTTTTATTGCTTATGATTTTGGGTCGTTACAGATTGTAGTGACCCAAAAATAGGGGTCTTGCATTCCATGGAATCCCACATCACCTAGGGAAGCACATGAGAATATGTTTATAAGGAACGACCACCCTGCAATATGTAGAGGCCTTTTCCCCAGCACAACATGGGGAAGAACAAAACCATAAGGGATATGGGTCCCAAAGCGGACAATATCTACACAGTTGGGGCGGGGTCGTTACAGATGGTATCAAAGCCATGCCCTAGTCAAAAATGTGGGTCCCACACGCAAGGACGCGTGTGCTCGTAAGGGGGGTGGATTGTAGTGACCCAAAAAGGGGGGTCTTGCATTCTATGGAATCCCACATCGCCTAGGAAAGCACATGAGAATGTGTTTATAAGGAATGAACTTCCTTCAATGTGTAGAGGCCTTTTCCCCAGTGCCACCTGGGGAAGAACAAAACCATAAGGGGTATGGGTTCTAAAGCAGACAATATCTACACAATTGGGGCGGGGTCATTACAGTCATGCTAAACAATAAAAGCATGCCAAATTCCTTTTGGGGAGAAGCTATAAACACTGCATGTCATACCTTAAATAGAGTGTACTTTCGTCCCAATACAAAGAAAACCTCATATGAACTTTAGAGAGGATAGAAACCGATAGTGAAATATTTCAAAGTTTTTGGCAGTGACTATTACATCCTTTAAGACCAAGAGAATCTAGAGAAATTTGATGCAAAAAGTGATAAAGGGTTCTTTCTTGGGTATTCTACATCAAGCAGAGCATATAGGGTATATAATCTCAAAACGAAAACTATGATGGAATCTGCTAATGTGGTGATAAATGAGGAATAATGTGCTAAAACTCATGCTAAAGAGACTTAAAGGGTTCAAGAGAGAAATATAGAGGTTGAAGATGCTCTCCTTAAGGAGTATGTTGAAAAGTCTACTAATGAAGAACTGTTGATCCTGAATGATACTGTTTCAGAACTAACAACCCCAGTCAGAGAAACTCCACAGGAACATGATGAGTCAAGTACACCATCTAGGTAAACAAGTACAACAACTTCTTTGGTGAAAGGTCCATCTGCTAGGGTCAAACTTAATGATCCTTCCACAAATATCTTGGAAAGTTTGAATGACAACATGAGACTGAGATCTAAAGCATTAAATGTCATTACACACTCATGTTACCTTTCTCAAGGGGAACCTAAGAAAGTCGATGAAGCTCTACAAGATGCTGATTGGATTAACTCAATGCATGAAGAACTCCATCAATTTATTTGAAATAATGTGTGGGAATTGGTTCTAAAACCCGAAGGAGTTATTGTAATTGGCACTAAATGGATCTTCAAAAACAAGTCTAATGAGCATGGAATGGTCATTAGAAATAAATCAAGACTTGTTGCAGAAGGACACACTTAAGTGGAAGGAGTTGACTTTGATGAGACATTTGCACCTGTAGCTAGACTTGAGTCTATCCGGATACTTTTAGCCATTGCTTGTCACTTGAATTTCAAGCTATATCAAACGGATGTCAAAAGTGCTTTCTTGAATGGGATGTTGCAAGAAGAAGTGTATATAGAGTAGCCCAAAGGATTTATGGATCCTCATACGACTAATGATGTCTACAAACTGAAAAAGGCATTATATGGGCTTAAACAAGCTCCTTGAGGTTGGTATGATAGACTGGCCTCCTATCTCACAGAGAATGGATTCAAGAAAGGAAATGCTGATACTACTCTCTTCATTTGGAAGGATAAAAATCATTTTGTTGTAGCTCAAGTTTATGTTAATGATATTGTTTTTGGCTCTACTAATGATTTTCTTGCTAAATCTTTTGCAGATGAAATGAATAAGATGTTTGAGATGAGCATGGTAGGTGAACTTACCAACTTTTTGGGACTGTAAATAAAGGAAATGAACATAGGAATATACATCAACCAAGCAAAATATACTAGAAACCTTGTCAAGAGATTTGGACTCGAAAAGGCTGCACATGCTAGAAAACCAATGGCTACCAATACAAAACTAGGGAATGATCCATCAAGTCAGTCTGGTGACATCACTTTATATAGAATTATGATTGGTAGTTTGTTGTATTTGACTGCTAGTCGACCTAATATAGCTTTCAATGTTGGTGTGTGTGCTAGATTTCAATCTAATCCAAAAGAATCACATCTTAATGCTGTAAAGATAATAATCAAATATGTTAGTGGTACTTGTTATTTTGGACTGTTTTATATTAAAGAGTCAAATGTCTCGCTAGGTATTCTGATGCGAATTGGGCTGGTAATGCTAATGATAGGAAAATCACCAATGGAGGTGTTTTTATGTGGGAACCAATCTTGTTTCTTGGATAAGCTAAAAGAAAAATTTTGTCTCTCTATCAATTGCAAAAGCAGAATATATTACAGCTGCAAGTTGTTGTTCACAACTTTTTTAGATGAAGAAGCTTTTAGGTGATTATGGTCTATCACAGGAAACTATGGTTGTCTACTGTGATAATTCTAGTGCAATTGATATCCCTAAGAATCTGGCACAACATTCTAAGACTAAACACATAGAGATTAGATATCACTTCATCAGGGATCTTGTCAAAAGAAAGGTTGTTGCTCTTGAGGACATTCCTACTAAGTGTTAGAATGCAGACATCATTACCAAACCACTTGATAGGAGTAAGTTTGAGTCTCTTCATCAAGTGATTGGTGTGATCACATGTCCCTAATTACCTATGAGTTTCATGGTCCTTATGTCAATTCTTTCTATCTCCTATGACCAAAATTGTTTTTCTTTAGGGTTTGCATTTGCATAACATTCATACATTGCATTCTAGGTTTGTTTTGGTTGTTTACCATTTTTTTTAATAGAAAATCAGAAAACAAAAAGGGGGGGGGGATTTTGTATTATACATCTTCAAGATGTGTAATTAAGGTTGGCCTATGAAATTTACATTTCGTGACTATGTACCTTGTTTAGCTTTGATGAGCTTTATTTTTCTGCACTTTGCTACTTTGTGCTATGTAGTGCTTATATTGTGTTATGGTTTTTAATCACATGCTCTTGATTTTGAAGTCACATTCTTTTGATTTTAAGCACTAAAAAATCCTAGGAGAAAAGTATAAATAATCATCTCACCACTGTTACTCACCAATCATGAACACCTGTGTACAAATTATAAAAGCCGTGCTCGGTAAGATGTAGCACTTGCACAGCAAAATACTTAAGGTGTTACTATACAATAGATAAAAGAAGCAAAAAGCAAAATGAAAAATAAAGATAAATATGCTTCAAAAGAAAAAGAAAAAAAAATATGCATGGTTGCAAGCGTGTTTTCTAGGAGATGTGGAAGTTATATGATGTAACTCTTTAGGTGACGGTCACTTTCAAACTTATGTCATGAATAATGTAGAAACTGTACTTATTTTCTATTTACATATCACCTTGTAAGTGTCTCATACACTTACTAGTTGCACACACCACAAGCAAAACTTTGTTAAATTTGGTACATGTAATTGTGTGTTAAATTTGGTGGTCATCCAAAATTAAACATCTTGATGTGTTTAATGCATTTTGGGGAGTGAGGAAAGAAAAGATTAAATAAATTTGATAAAGGTTGGATTTTTTTTTTTTTTTTTTTTAAGTTTGGTTTTGAAAATCATTTAAAGTTATGAACATACATGTCATATCATAAAAACTATTTTTCAAATGACTCTACAGAAAATTTTTCCAGAATTTTTCAAAATTTCTATTTCTTTAGAGTTCGACCGATCGAATCTATTTTTCGACCAATCAAAATGTGAAGAAGAAAATCAAATTTTCAGCTTAAAGTCTCGGGTCCCTTCGATTCCTTCTCGATTCCTTTCGACCAGTCGAACCTTTCTTCATGCACACTTCGATTCCTGTCCAATTTCTCTCGACTGATCAAATTTTGATTTTTAAAAAACATATAGGAATCATATCTGATTTTTTTCAAAATTTCTTTGTCTTTCTCTCTGATTCCTCTCTCAATCCCTTCTCACAATTTTTTTTTTTTTGGTCATTTTCGTGGTCAAAGTTTCAAAGGTTTCCTTCCTAATCCTAAGGTAAGAACTTTTGCCCCTTCTTTTTTATCATATCACATGTTTTCATGCAATATTTTAGGGATTTTTGCATTTTTAAAATTTTGGGGTTTTGATATTTTTGGGCTTTTTGATCAAAACTAAATCATGGGTTTTTGCTCATGCATCATATAAACATGATTCACATGCTTTTAATTTCAAAAAAAAAATTGTGGTTGATTGAAATTTTCGAAATTAGGGTTCTAATGTTCTTGAGAGATTTTGGGATTTTGTGAAATTGGGCAAAATTGGACAAAATTGACCTGTGTGATTGATAGATTGAGTGATTATAACATGTTTTGTGCTTGTTATGTAGTTCAATTGATCAATATGAAGTTTTTTTTTTTTTTAATTAGGTTTTTCAAATTAGGGATTTTCTAAAATTCTTAAAATTTTTTGTCAATTTTCAAAATTATGATGTAATTAGAATGTTTGAGAGCATTAGATCATGCATCATATGAATTCTAATATCATGCATCATATAGTTTTTCAAAATTGCATGTTATCTTATCACTAACCCCGCTTAATGCTGTCTACCCTTGGTTTTTGTTGTGTTGTTTTGTTTCTATCCTTAGTCATGGCTCTTAAAGTTGGTAGGAAGTTTCAAACTAGAGCAAATAGGAATCCTAGTTCATCTTCTTTTGGTTCAGCTTATTTTGATAGAGTTAGGTTTCTCACTAATAAATGTGAAGAGACTTTGCGACCTTAACTAAATACAAGTCTATTTTGGGTGAAATGGAGATTATCTTGAGTGAGTTAGATCCATATATTCGCAGGAACTGGGTTTCTTTGTGTGAGGTGTCTGATCCTCCTCCTGCAGCTTTGATTAGAGAGTTTTATTCAAATCTCTCTATTTATCCTGAAATGACGAGTGGTCATTATTTGACTTCCTAGATCAGAAGCCAAGAGTTTACCATAAATAAGCAAACAGATTCTAAAGTTTTAGGAGTGCCTCTAGTTCGTAAACCCATATACCCATACACTATTTTTCCTGTTGTTGACGACATGATGTCACTTCTTTGTGGTTGTCCTATTTCTTGGGTACTAAACCAAGAATCAATTCTTGTGAACTCACTGAGCTTAATTCTTTGTACTTAAGGATTTCTTGTTATAACTTCTATCCTATTTTTCATGTTCATACTGTTCCCATAGATAGATGTGCTTTTCTTTATGCTCTTGTTATTGATGGTTCTATGTGTTTTCCCTCTATGTTTATTCAAATGTTGATATCTATAGGAGTACTAGTAAAGCTCAAAAGTTGTTCTTCCCCATGTACATATAGAGGATTTTGAGGTTTCTAGGGTTGTTAGATTTTCCTCCCTTAGAGTTAGTTCACATCACTGCCCCCGTAGGAGCCAACTTTCTTAGACAGCGACAAGCACAAATGAAGAGTGCTAAGCCAAGCACTGGGACGTCAAAGAGATCACGAGGAGAAGTTTCTACTAGAGCTCCTACCTCTTGTACTATGTCTACTGCTGAGGAGACTTTTGTGGATCCGATTGCAGTTGTGGATCCTTCTGGTGGTGGTGAAGATGAAGACCCTACTGTTGCCCCTTCTTTCTGACTCTGTGCCATGATGCAATCCTTCATGACTACACAGGCAACTCATGGATTGCTTCTGGATGAGCTATTGATAGAGGTTGCATCCTTGAGAGCAGATTTTGTGGAGTATAGTAGTGCTTTTCCACCTTATCCACCCTTTGATGTTTGACTTTGCCTTTGGCAATACGTAACAAAAAGGGGGAGTATGTTTTAGGACTTTTTTGTATTTAGAGCAAGTAGAGTTTTGATGTTTAGAGGGAGTTTGATGTATGTTCTTTATTTATTTTCTTTGGTTTTGATGTTTATATGTTTATGTATTTGATTCACAAACATTAATGTGCTTATTGGTTATGATAGTTGTTAATGATGAGGCTATTCATTATTAATGTGTTCTCTATTTCTTTATACGTTTTGTGAATTAAAGTTTAGATTTTTACTTAGATTATGGTACTGTATCTTCCACACATGCGTTTATAGTTTGTTTTCAGTGTTTCAGGAATTTACAGGTTAATTCTTTCAACAGCTGTTACTAGTTGTGTAAGAATTATATTAAGGCAATATCTTGTATTTAGGCTGTTATTTAATTTAAGCATTACATGTTGTATATGTGTTTTGTCATGGATTGCCAAAGGGAGAGATTGTTAGGTTCTAAAGATTTAGATTTAAATATTTAGAATCATATTTGTATTGTGTTGGCAAACCGAGAACAAAACATGTACAGTATAGGTTTTTAGGCAATGCTTAAAAGTGTTTGTTTTAAGATTCAAGTCCAGCTTATTGCAGAAAAGGGAAGTGTGGTTTTGTCTTGCTCGACCGATCAAGAATTAGGCTCGACCGATCGAAAATCACAGGCACAGTTTTTTTGCAGAATTTTTGAACAGGCCTAAGCCCACGAAAATGTTTAGGGTTTCATCTAAACTTCTCCACATATAAAGGGAAACCCTAGCCATGTTTTGAAGACTTTGGAGAGACTTGTGTGTTACTCTTTGTGAGATCTAAGAGGTTTTGTACCTTCTAACTACACAAGAATCTACTAGAGCAAGAACTACAATCAAGCATTGGTAGAACATAGTAGCTGCATCGAGATCATTACTGAAGGTGATCCGAAACTTTTGAGTAGGATCTCAAAGTCACAAGCAAGGCGGCTTGTGTTGGTGTAAATCTAAGAAGAGAAGGAGTCTGTGGATTCGGAGCTTGCACGTCGTCGTGTCAATAAGTTACTACAAGAGGGGGCAATAGATCTAGGGTTAAATTTAATTGTAAAAACCTCAATTCTCTTATAGTGGATTTGTTTACCTTGAGGATAGCTATGTCAAATCATCTCCAGGTTTTTATCTTGAAACGGTTCGTTTCACCGGTTTTCTTGGGTCATCATATCGTGTGTTATTTACCTTTCCACATCTTTGCATGATATGATTTATTGTTTTTTAACCTAGATTTGAATAATTAATCCAAGTAATCTCTTGGTTAATATATTAGGTTAAACAATCTGGTTTTAGGGGTCTAAATGAACAAACAACAACAATACAATTTGCCTGTAAATTAACTACCTTAATAATTAATTAAGCACATAGAAAAAGCACCTCAATTTTACAATGTGTAACACATATGTGCAAGCATTGTACGTGGCATGTAACTTTTGTCAAATAAAAACATAAAAAATTATGATTAAGGATAAAAATATACTTTGAAACTTTCAGTAATAAAATTTTTGTTGGAGTACATTTTAAATGTCTTATAGAACCTTCTAATATAAATGCTATATCCCTTTTGCTCCATTACTTCAAGAATAATTACAATAACCTCTATATAACAACAACAAAATAAAGTACAAATCTAGTATAAAGAAACCCAATTGCCCCAAGAATAACATGAATTATATGTAGAAAAATTATTATTGACAAAAAAATAAATAAATAAAGCACAAATATGGGCTAAACACGCCCAATTGCCCCAAGAAAAACTAGAATAACCTTCAAAGAAACCCCAAATTCCTTAAAACAAAAAGAAATATACACAAAAAAATCTTAAATCTAATATCACAAGACCCAAATCGTAAATCCCCAATTTTTACCCATTTAGCTCGGTCTCGCTCTCTTAACTCTTATTCTTTCTCAACTCAGTCTGTCATGGGAGTTGGCCACTCCAACCTCCAAGCCTGACACCTCCACACGCTAATCACAACCATTAATGGCTTGGGGTGGGAATGTTTTGTTGGTGTCTCCACACTCTCCACCCCTCTGGTTTGATCCATTGAGTTGAATTGGCTGAGATATGGTCATGAATCTCTAATATCTCTCCTCTCCCTTGTCTCTACAATGTGTTTGGTGAAAAACTAAAAATTGGCTTTTTATTATTTGGTTTAATATCAATATTGTTGCTTGCACTTTGCTCTCTTTTCTATTTTTGCTTAATACCATATGTCTGAATGCAAGTGTTATTATTTAGTTTTTGGAGTGAAGTAATAAGGTTCATTTGTTAATCTTATGTCAAAATATTATCTAAATGGTTAGGTAAATGTATAGGATAAATTCCTTACAACTAACTGTTGTTACCTCTTTGTTAAGATCATGGAAAAATAAAGTACGTATAATTTTGATTTTTTTTATTAAGAAAAATTCAAAATAATTTAGAAGCTCATAATGAGAATGCTATGTTTTCAACATCTAGTTTTATGTCCCAATTTCTAAAATCCATCAAATAATTTTTTGAAAAATCACCATTAATAAAATTGGTAATAGTTCATTAAAGAATAATCTAGATATACGTCCACAAATATAATTATGATGTTAATTAATGCAATGAAATTGAACAAGTTTATGTTAAGTTTGGTCTATACCAAATTTTTTTCATTTATACTTCCCCCCCCCCCCCCAACCCAATTGCTTCCGTCCTTGAAATTTATCTAAAATTAAATAATTGTATTATCAAAAAAGCCTTTATTTAAAGAATAATTATTGTGATTGATATAATTTAAAAAGATAATTACACTGGATTTATTAAAAGAAAAAATATTTGTTTTAAATTAATTATATGAAACTATCTTGATGAAATTTTCTTATATATATATATGTGTGTGTGTTTTATTTTGTAAAGTTAAACATGTTCATATATTTAGCTGGACACCCTGAAAGTTTCTAGGTTTGCAAACCCAATTCATATATGCCAGGTTTTACCAAATTTCTTAGAAATATGGTGGAAATACCCTTTTCATTCACCAGTGTTAGGATATATATGATTCACATGTTAGGAACATATGTCACTATTTTATGTAATTGGCCAATCTTTTGACAAAACGCACTTTACTTGTAATTGGGTAGATCTATTTTATGTTAGAATGTGTTTGATGCTTTAAGAAATCTTGTTTCAAATTCAAGTGTTAAAGTCATGCAAGTCTCTTCAAGAATCAAGTGTGAAAAGTGTTGTTCATTAAAACTTGACAACCAGCATCTATCAAGACTTAGAGCTATCTAAATCCCGTGGCTTAACAATAGCTCAACAGATAGGGTATTTGTTGAGGCTTATGAAACTCAGATTTTCGAGTCAGTTTTTCATCCAATCTGTGATTATATGTTTGGGCTTTCTTTTCTCACAACTCTCGACATATATAAGGATTATTTTAAGGGCCGTCAAAGGAAACACAAGTTGCACAAGTGTTGAGCAAAGTTTTGTTCTAACAAATTGTGACCAAAGACAGAATTTTCCCTGGTTCATCTTTCTTGTCAAGCTACTGTGTTTGTATGCCGTAGGGTTTTGTGACCAAGTAACTTCATGATCTTCATCGTGTGATGAATTGAAGAACTTTGCAACTAACAACCTTCTCTAGTTGGTGATTGAAGACGCGTATTGAGATTTGTGCAATTGGTTAGTCACATACTGGGAGCCGTGCATCAAAAGGAGAAATTGTCACTACAAAACAAGTCCAATTGGGTATTAGGGTAGGGTTCAAATGTAGGTTGGTATAAGATACTAGGATTCCTTTACTTGTAACCGCTTGTTGTGATAATAGTGGATTCTCAGGAGTGGTGACCTTAAAATCACCCGGTGGGATTTATGAGATTGTCACTACAAAATATCCGCTTGCATAAACAAATCGGCATGCGCTAGCACACGTTTTGCATGTTAATTTGATTAATTAATAAACTTGGCTAATTAATCAATTAATTCATCACAAGATGTCAATACATTTTTGGCCTATCAACCAGAATTTTGCCTATTAATGTAGACTTTTCTCCTTTACAGGAAGTCAGGAGAAGTGAAACTTGTATTGCATTATTCTAATGCTTCTGTAAGTGACAGTTAGAGCATCCGTAGCAAATGTTGCAAAAAAAAATGCCATTTTGACACACCAAAAGCCTACTTTATATTTATCAGATGTTCTATCATTCAATTCTATACATTAAAATAATATTTACTACACATTAAAATAATATATTATCGCCTCCCTCTCATCACCATCAACAACATCAACCACAACAACGGCACATCCACCACTGCCGCAACAACACCAACCAGCTACCACCGGCACAAACCCACATTCACCAACGCCACCTTAAAAAAAATTAATAAAAAAAAAAAAAAAAACACACACACACACACACACAAAACCAGAGAGATCGGCATGGCAAATCAAACAAACCCAAAAGCAAAACCCACATCAAACACAACTAGAGAGATCGAACAAAGAGGAGAGAGCGAAAAAATATATATAAATAATAAATAAATAAAAATAAAAACAATGAAGGAAACCACCCCAAACCCCATTTGAACCCACCCATCAAAACCCACTCACCTCTGCCATGAGTCCGTGACCCACCTCGCCACAACCCATCTCGCCGCAACCCACCACGCTGCCATACCCACAACTCACACCGTCACCTGACCCACGTCGGAGCCCACGCCAGAATATACCCACATTGGAACCCATCCTTCAATAGAGAGAGGGCAATTAGATAAAGAGGGAGGAGAGAGAGCAGGATCCAAAGAAGTGGAGATGGAGTGGTTGAGTGGGATGAGAGAGAAAGATGAATAATAATAAAATAATTAAGTACAAATGCCATTTAAGTCCGTACCGTGGCAAAATGTAACAATACTGTACCATGTTGCAAAAATTTGGCACATCTAATAAAACTCCGTTTTTGTGTTTGGTGTGCCAAATGTGCCAAATATTTGGCATTTGGCAAATTTGGCACATCTGCTGTGAATGCTCTAAGCTACACTAAAGTACATTGGATTATTATTATTTAATAGCATGAATCTTGTATTAATTCATTGAGGTATTTTTCTTTTTTTAATGGGAGCTGAATAATTTATTGGGTTATTGTAGAAACTTGCAAAAAGAAAAATTCCATTAGCATTGCCATCCGAAACACCGCCTACAACCCGAGCCCCTTTGTACCCACCAATATCTGAAGTTCATGACCCACCTTCAGCCTACCCAAATTGTTCTCCTTCTCCAACATGGTATCCACCCTCAACTTCAGCTTATTCGCCATCTCCACTATCCTCACCCCATTTATATCCACCACCATCTCTAACTTATCCTCCACCTCCATATCCACCACCTTAAACTTATCCTCCACCTTCATACTAGAGTGATTTCGGATGTGTCTACAATATTAGGAATGAAAAGGATGTATAAAAATAACACAACCATCAGAATAATGAAAACATACTTTTTGTTTTCAGGACTTATTTATTTATAGTGATTTGATTTGAGATGTTATAAATTAATTGTTCAATGAATAATGAAAACATAATCTTTACTTTCAGGACTTATTTATTAGTAGTGATTTGATTTGAGATTTTATAAAATAATTGTTCAATACTGTTCGCAATAACTTTTTATTAGAGTTGTGAATTATGACAAATTTACTATTAAATTATATTTTCTTCATATATCTTATATGTTTCAAAATTTTCTAAAAGATAAATTATTGAAGCTGTAAAGTTGTTATTTACAACTATGTATTTTGTTGGCTTTTATTCCGTGCCAAATTTGATTGTAATCATTTTCAATCGTTCATACCCTGTATCTAGTGTGGGATTTGTTGTAAGGGATGTGTGATAAAGAGAGAGTGTGAAGACTCAAGCATTTGAAGGATGAAGAATTCTCGCAGGTATGTCGCGACCTAGCTTCCCGCGAAATGAATCATGTGCCATGCACATGCTGGAATGCGAAAAGTCAGGCCAGGTGGAGACAGCTGTGTCTCGCGAGTATCTCACGGGTAAAGCCTTCCCGCGAGACACCCACGATGCAATATGTTCTGCCAGCCTGTACTGACTGACTCACACTTTCTGTACCTATCCTATATATACCCTCATTACCCACAAATGTTGAGAAATGCTTCAGAGAGAAAACCCTAGCCAAATACATTGGAAATTAGAGATTGTCATCCCCAACCTTTCTCTATACACTTGCTTGTAGTATCTCCTCAACCCTTCCCTCTCCATTTCCACACCATTGAGAGGTTGATAGTCCAAACACTTACCACACCCTTTGAAAGTGCTGTGTGACATTTTGGTGCTGCTGGGAAGTATTGGAAGAAGCCTGGAATGGCAGATGCAACATGGAGCTTGTTGCGGGATTCGGGGTGCTAGACAAGACACGGTTCCGAGAAGTCTTGTTGGAGTAGGAGCTTTGAGGGCTTAGGTGCATCAGGTAGATTAGGCTTGGAAGGTCTCTTGCTAACTTATGTATCCCAACTGATTGTCTAGTGGATCGATTTTCGATTAGAGGGCGGCGGAGAGGTTTTTCGCCGAGTTCTTCGGTTTCCTCTTCAAAAACATGTCTCGGTGTTTTCTGTGTTTACATCCTTCTTCCCTACTCTTTTATATTCCATTATACTGCTGTGTTGCTTAGTTTATGGATTAGAGTAACTTATTTGTTCATCTGCTTGCATTTACACTATTCCCCACTTTGTTGTAAGTTAGTGTAAAATCTATTGAGCCGTAACTTTAATTGGGGGAGTCTAAATAGCTCTTGTGTTTTCAAAACATTTTCGAGCTTTCAATTGGTATCAGAGTGGGTACACTCGCTGTGGTTTAAATACCTGAGTGTGATCCTTGACCCTATCTGAGATGGACTAGTCTCAATCGCTTAATGTTCCACCATTTTTTGATGGGAACAATTATGCTTTCTGGAAAGTCATAATGAGAGCATTTTTATGCTCTATGAATGATACCATTTGGGATGTGGTTGAGACTGGTTGGACTAAGCCAACGAATCTTAAGTCCACTTGGGATAAGGCAGCTCTCGCAGCAGCCAATGCTAACAGTAAAGCGTTAAATGCTATTTTTTGTGGTGTCTCCTAATGAATTCCACAAGATCTCTCATATGACAGTAGCCAAGGAAGCTTGGGAGATTTTGGAGATGACATATGAGGGTACGAAGAAAGTTAAGGACATAAAGTTTCAAATGCTTACCACAAAATTTGAATAGCTCAAGATGGGAGATGATGAACTATTTGATTCATTCTATGGGAAGCTCAATGAAATTGTAATTGCTATACTCA
Source organism: Quercus suber (assembly GCF_002906115.3). Lineage (NCBI taxonomy): Eukaryota > Viridiplantae > Streptophyta > Magnoliopsida > Fagales > Fagaceae > Quercus > Quercus suber. The sequence goes on along the minus strand of NW_027069903.1, from coordinate 167,829 downwards.
ATCTTGGGGAGAAGATTGAAGATACTAAGGTGGTGAGAAAAATTTTAAGGTCCTTACCGGAGAGCTTTCAGGCAAAAGTCACAGCCATAGAGGAAAGCAAGGATTTGGATGAAATTAAGATCCAAGAGCTCATTGGATCACTTCAAACGTATGAACTTGGACTACCTTCCCATAAGACAAGTAAATCACTTGCTCTTAAAACCATCACCGAAAGAATGGATGATCCTTCTGAAGAAGATGGAGTGGAAAAGGAAGTACTATATCTTGCAAAAAACTTCCGAAAATTTCTAAAGATGAAGAACAGTAGAAAACCATTCAACAGAGGAAAATTTTCATCTTCAAGAGGTGATAGGAAAGAGTTTACGAGGAAAGAAGGGAAGGATTCTCAACCTTCTTCAGACATTGTGTGCTATGAGTGCAATGGCCATGGACATCTAAAGAAGGAGTGTCCAAATTTTCTGAAGGGAAAAGGCAAGGCTTATGCCACGACGCTCAGTGATACAGAATCTTCTGATTCTGACTCGGAAGAGAGTTGTGATGGAGAGGGAAACTACTCTGCCTTCATGACCATTGCTCATGTGGAGTCATAGGATGATTTAGCTTGGTAAGCATTCTAATTCAGAGTCTATTGGGATTATGGAAGAATCAGATGCTGAAGAGGAAGTGAATACAGCTAATCTTCAAGAAAATTACTCCTTACTACTTGAGAAGTTGGGAGAGTATTCCAGAGTAGCCAAGGCAGCTGTAAGGAAAATGAAGAAAGCTGAGGAAGATTACAGAAGTCTCTTGATCAGATATAAAGAGGCTAAGTGTGAGATTGAGACACTATATGGCGAGCTGTCTAAAGCGTATATGAATGTGAGATTTCTTGAGTAAGAGGTTGTGCAAGCTCATGCTAAGATAGAGAGAGTCTCCTCTCAAAAGTTAGAAGATGTTATATCATCTCAAAAACCTTCTTCAGACAAGTCTGGGCTGGGATACAACAGAGGAAGCTACTCATCAGACAAAGTCATCAAAGAAGTAAAGTTTGTGGAGGCAAACGAGACGGTTGTTGAAGAGCCAATTCTTGAGAAAGTTGAGGATGTAAAGAAGAAGAATGCGGTTGAGCATCGAATGGTGAATAAGCCCCGAAATCAATCTGTGGTTAAACATGAAACCAGAGGAAGATCTCTCCCAAGATCACAAAGGGGTCCTAGAACGAATTATGTGTGTCATTATTGCGAACTGAAAGGACATACCAGACCCAATTGTCAAAAGCTGAGATCAGACAACAATGCAAGCGCACCTCGATCACAAGGAAGGAGAAATGACATGAGGTCTTGGGGTGGTGAGCAACCAAGAAGTCAAAATCATGATCCCAGTATGACAGATATGATGAAGATGATCGATGCCTTCACTACTTTCTTGGAGAGTTTCACCAGAAGGTTTGAAAGTCCAAACTCTCGTACCCAATCCGTCAAGGATATCACCCCTAACGCACGTGACGTGTGGGTGAAGAGGGGTACTCATGCATAAGCATTATAACATGTCCATGCATAAATTCTTTCAATGTTTAGGGACATTTGCTGTTGCATCATTTCATGCATTGCTTTCTTTTTGCTGTTGTTCTTTTATCCAATTGGTTTGTACCAGCTGTTTTTGTTGATCTTACTTTTCTTGTTCTGTTTTGGGTGTGTTAAAAAATACAAAAACCCATAAAAAATTGAAAAATCTCAAAAGTTTGGTCACTTGTTTTGTGTATGTCACATGTGAGTTTGGCCTAGTACCTTCATACTTATGGCGTAGTGCATTTACAATCTTGGCTTGTCATGTATGCACTCATTTATTTGTGGGAGAAATCTTGAGCACTATGTGTGACTGTTGTAAATAAATCTTTAAGCTTGTCATGAATGATTAGTCAATAGTCTTGTTGGTCTTAATACTTGCATAGACTTGTGTCTATATTTCTTCCCACTTTATTTTTCTGTTTTTGCAAAAAGAGCTCACCAAATGTAAATCTCCAAATGAAAAGAGATATTGAGCTGCAAAAGCCTGTCACACACACTAGTATTCGACTAGGAAAAAGGGAAAGGAACTCTTCTTAAAGTGTTCTATATGGTGCTCAAAAAGCGAAAGGCTAATTATCAATGTTGAAATATCATAAATTTCAAGCACCAATCTCAAATGAGATGTTTTTGTCCGAACAAAATTAATTGGACCAATTGTTATGCATTATGCAGAAGCCAAATGAAAAGCTTCTAAGTTTTGTATTCAATGTGTGGGAGGTCATATATACTCATTTCTATAATAGAGATAGTCCACTTGATTTCGTATCAGTTGTGTATGACTTAATTGAATTAATCATTGAAGCTTTGCTCTGGTCTATAGACTATTCCACATTTGATAATCACACACAACACACAAGTCTTTGATTCAATCAATGCCTATCTCATTTGTGTGATTGTACATGTTCAAATGTGATGTGTATGCTCAAGAACTAGTTGATCAAACCCAAAAAGATTTTTGAGTGTTTTATTTGTTTTTGGAAGTGATTTTATACTTTCGTGTCTTTTGATTTTGTTCAAAATGCTTTTGTGTGTTTTTCTTCAAAAAAACTGGATCAGGAGGTTGTTTCGTGAGAAGCTCGCGACTTAGAGCTTCCTGGGAAAAGGGCTTAAGGGGAATAATTTTTTCGATTATGTCACACAGAAACTCTCGCGACTGTATCGCGACTGTCTCACGACCAACAACTTCTCGCGAAATGCTGTTTGGCCAAAAATTGGATTTTTTCAAAATTCAGACAGAAGGTATCGCGACTGTTTCGTGACTTAAAGCTTCTCGCGAAAGTTTTTGTGCTTTAGTGGTCATTTTTGCGACTATATCGCAACTATGTTGCTACTCTATAACCCGCAAAAAACGCTTGTTTTCAATTTTATATTACTGATGTGACAGTTTTTCAAATCAAAAAACTCTTCCCTCACTCAAACTCCTTCGAGCCCTTTTCCTCCAAAATTACAATTTCATTCAAACCCCTTCAATCCAAGCGTCTTTTCTGCATTCTTTCTTCAAGGTATGTCTTTCAAACTATTCCTTTTTAAGTTTTTACTTAAATTTTGCAGAATTTTTGTTAGGGTTTCGTTAATTAGGGATTTTCAAAATTTTGGGTTGATTTTCTAAATTGGGTGTTAATTTGTCATATCTTTTGTTTGGGCTGTGTCCCTTTTGTTTTCTGTGTATCTGTGTTGGCCCCTTGTGGCATTTTAACATGTATTGAGGGTAGATTTTCTCATGGTCATGCATTGCTCATGCTTAGAGTTCATATGTGCATGTTAGGTGTTTGATAAAATGTCCGAGTGACATTTTTGTTCTTTATTTAATTCATGTGAGTTCCAATTTATGAATTGCCATATGTTTAACCTTACTTCACTTGGTTTGGTCTTTGTTCAAGTGTTTCCTACACTTTGCTCATGATGCACTCACTAGGCACACACCTAGGCACCCTTTAGGCACACCCCCATGCATCTCATACTGCACACACATGCATCAGCATATGCACACAGATGCACACACATGCACAGTTACTTACTTTCATGCACTGTGCTTATTTTTTTTCTTGTTTTATATGTTGTTGCATATTCCTTGAGTTGGTTATGATTTGCTTTAGGATTGCTTTCATGTGCTTTAGGATTAACTTGAATCTAATCAAGTTTTTTTGTTTGTGTGTTATGTTTTGGTGTTTATGCACTTGCTTCCTTTCTGCTTTGTGAAATTGTGCAAATGTCTCCCACCAAGCATGCAGCTAAGAAGAAACCAACTTCAAAGCGTGCACGCACTAATTCTGATCATTTCAAGTCCGCAGAAGCAGATATGAAGTACAATGACTGCTATAAGGACAAGACGATCATCATGGAGAGAGTGGTTCAGTTAGAAACTCTTGAGGACACTTTCATCCCTGACGTGTTCAAAGATAAAACCTTGACCAAGCTGCTGAACCCAACATGGGTTATTTATTCAGAGATAATCAGAGAGTTCTTCTCAAATGCCACAGTCAATGGAGATTGTATTGAGTGCTAGGTAAGACACAAGGAATTTGTGATTACGAGAGAGATCATCCAAGACTTTTTGGAAATTCGTCCTCCATCTCAGCCAATTACAGTTGCATATGAGGACAGATTGGGCTCTACTGCTGAGATGATTACAGCTCTTGGTGGTGAACCGAAGAAATCATCCATGAACACCATCAAATTCTCTCCGAAAATGAGGACACTAAGTTATGTGATGATTCATAATCTATATCCAATCACCAATCTCACCACTCTATCTACTCCGAGAACAAGATTCCTGTATGATCTCTTTACACATAAGGAGATTGACATTTGTGGCCATATCATGCATGTCCTAAAGAAGAACATCACAAAGCAGAATTCACGAACTGTGATGCCGTTCCCCTCCTTGATCATGGGATTGATTGCCAAGGCAAAGCTCAAGCTACCCAGTGGCCTCACAGTTGTTCAGAGGGACTACCCCATTGGTGGTCATACACTGACTAGGAGCACTGCACATCAAGGGCTCCAAGACTGGTGTGCATACCATCCCACAGCCTCGTGTTGAGCAAGATGAGGGTGGAGATACAGAGGAGGAGATTGATAGGTTCACCTCGACTCCAAAGCCAACTGCACAGCCATCATCTTCGGCTCCACCACAAGGCTTGAGCAAACTTGATCTATTACTAGCTAAAATGGATCAAATGTCTACAATGCTGGATTCTCATGTACAACACACCGCGGACCAGTTTGCATATCTTCAAGGACAGATCACCACACTATCTTCACAGATACAAGACTTGTCTATAGAGCAAGGCTCGGATTCAGAGTCAGATCAGTTCTAGCCCTTTGGCCATTCCGGTCAAAAAGAGGGAGAAAATTTTGAGGGGGAGCTGGAGAAGAGCTTGCACAGCGTTAGGGAGAGCATAGCTTAGAAACATAGTAACATTGGTTATTGATCTTACAGACGGTTTTATTCAGTTTCTTTTAGTCTTCATAACTGTTTTACGGCTTTTGGTTTAAAGCTTTGATACTTTGTTTTTATTTCAGTATATTTTTAGTAGTCTATTTTGTGATCTTCTTTAAGCTTTGTAGTATATCTTGTTTGTCCCCATGTTGCTTTTGTAAGCTTTTAGGGTTTGTTTAATTGTATGCTTATAGGCTATTATGGTTTGTGCCATGCATATGCAGTGCCTTGCTTATGCAGCCTTTTTGCTTGTGTACTTGATGTTTAATGTCATACATTTTACTTCAGTACAACACTCTTGTGCCCTTGTAGGATTGTTCCTAGATGCAAATACTTCATGTATTTCGCATTGGTTGAGTGTTGGATTTGCAAATGATACTCTTCAAATGAGCTTATCATTTTGCATGTCCGGAAGTTCATTCCTTGTGTGAATGAGCATAGTGATCGCTTTTGTATAGTGATTGCTTGTTTGATCTTGCCATGATCTAGTGTTTCTATTTTATTTTGCTTGATCATGCTATTATTGCTCCATATGCTTTTCAAGTTTTTCTGCATACAATGATGTTATTGTGTTGTTGTGTTTTAGGAGATACTTGTTCATATGTTTCAAGAGTTTATTAGAATCTAGAATTAGGTGTAAGTGAGTTTTGCCTTTGTTCCCAAACTCACGTTTAAGTCTAGAGTCTGTTTTAGGGTTTTGTCATGGAATAGCCAAAGGGGGAGATTGTAAAGTTGTTATTTACAACTATGTATTTTGTTAGCTTTTATTCTGTGCCAAATTTGATTGTAATCATTTTCAATCGTTCATACCCTGTATCTAGTGTAGGATTTGTTGTAAGGGATGTGTGATAGAGAGAAAGTGTGAAGACTCAAGCATTTGAAGGATGAAGAATTCTCGCGGGTATGTCGTGACCTAGCTTCCTGCAAAATGAATCATGTGCCATGCACATGCTGGAATGCGAAGAGTCAGGCCAGGTGGAGACAGCTGTGTCTTGCGAGTATCTCACGGGTAAGGCCTTCCCACGAGACACTCGCGAGGCAATCTGTTCTGCCAGCTTGTATTAACTGACTCACACTTTCTGTACCTATCCTATATATACTCTCATTACCCACAAATGTTGAGGAATGCTTCAGAGAGAAAACCCTAACCAAACACATTAGGAATGAGAGATTGTTATCCCCACATTTCTCTATACACTTGCTTGTGGTATCTCCTCAACCCTTCCCTCTCCATTTCCACACCATTGAAAGGTTGATAGCCCAAACACTTACCACACCCTTTGAAAGTGTTGTGTGACATTTTGGTGCTGCTGGGAAGTATTGGAAGAAGCTTGGAATGGCAGATGCAACATGGAGCTTGTTGCGGGATCCGGGTTGCTAGACAAGACACAGTTCCGAGAAGTCTTGTTGGAGTAGGAGCTTGGAGGGTTTAGGTGCATCGGGTAGATTAGGCTTGAAGGGTCTCTTGCTAACCCATGTATCTCAACTGATTGTCTAGTAGATCGATTTCTGCTTGGAGGGCAACGGAGAGGTTTTTCTCCGAGTTCGTCGGTTTCCTCTTCGAAAACACGTCTCGGTGTTTTCTGTATTTGCATCCTTCTTCCCTACTCTTTTATATTCCATTATACTGCTGTGTTACTTAGTTTATGGATTACAGTAGCTTATTTGTTCATCCGCTCACATTTACACTATTCCGCACTTTGTAGTAAATTAGTGTAAAATCTATTGAGCCGTAACTTTAATTGGGGGGGGTCTAAATAGCTCTTGTGTTTTCAACACATTTTCGAGCTTTCAAAAACATTGTTTAGGACTGTTGATGCCCAAGAAAAGTGACTTTTTGACTCAATGGGAGATGGTCATGTCAATGTTTACCATAAATAGGTAGGATCCAATTATAGTAGTCTGGTTAAAACGGCCATTCAAAATTTGCTGGAACACGTACACAGTAAAATGAAAAGCTAAGCGGATTTGTATTAAACATCTGATGATCAAAGTTTTATATAGCAAAACATTTTGTTTTTATTACGTGATTAATTATTACATAGTAGACTAAACCACATGAAAATTCCCAACAGCATGTACCCAGGGAGCGTGACAGAGAGACAACCAATTTGTCCCAGGAAATAATTCTAAGTAAAACAAACCAAAACAAAAGGCAAGAGAGGGACATGACATCTCGCTGTAACTAAAGAAGTACTAATAGATTGCATAAAGCTTTGCGCACTTCCTACAACCTTTATATATATATATATATATATTTCTCTCCAAAGACTAGGCCTGAGGCGCTGGTGCGCTTGGAGAAGGAGCTGTGGATGGAACGGAGGCTGCTGCATCACAATAGCCACTTAGAATATTGCCTTCCTCAGCTGTGAAACCGAGTGAAGTGAGCATGGCAGGCCAGCAGTTATGTGTTATAATAGTAATGGCACGGCAACAGTCAGGACCAATATCAGCCTGGCCATTGAGGAAGAAAACAACAATCTCATTTGAACATGATTTGAGCTCTAATAGCGCATTCCAGCAAGGGACTAAGCCTTCACTGGTATCAAACCTTGCTGCGAGCTTGTGTCCGGGCTTAATGTACAAGTCCCTTGTTGCTGTCACATTTGTCACTGCCAAGAGACATGCAAGAAAGAAAAACATAAACACATTTCCGCTAGCCATTGGAAAATGATTTGTGTGTATGTGTCTATATGAGAGTGGGAGATTGAGAGATATGAAACAGTTGAGAAGTGGGAATCTATTTATAGAGCAAGTGATGAGGGAGAGGAAAGGATTTTGTGATTTTAACCATTATATATAGTGGTAATGGGGTTTAATTGTATTAATCAAAAGGAGATAATAGGAGATATGATGGGTTTCTGTAACTGTCATCTGATCAATCAAGATTTTAGCCTTAGGAAGCTGAAGGTGTACAGATTTATTTTATGGGAACTTATGACAAGCGGTGACCCACACTTGTGACAAGCCTGGGCAATTTTTTTTTTTTTTTTTTTTTTTTTTTTTTTTTTTATATCATTCAAGCCAAGGCAATCTGAAACTCAACTTTGTTCTATGTAACTTTCTTTCAAGTTTTTTGTATTTTAAAATGTCTAACTCTAAATAACATTTGATATAACTCTAAGGTTTTTTTTTTTTTTTTTTTTGCTTCAAGATATAACTCTAAGTTATGTTTTATACAATTTAATATTTTTTATTGAATGTGAATTTTAACAAATCTATCAATCACTATTAAATTAGATTATCTTCTTATATTTTACATGCTTACAAAAGTTGAAAATTATTTGAAACTAATAATTATGTCATCAATCAAAAGTTTAAATTTAAAGCTTTTACATTAAAAAAAGTGCATACAATATTTGTTTTCAACTTAATAGTAAATAACATCTAATTGAAACAAAACTTGGTATTAATGTTAAGAATATAATGAAAGTTCAAAATGTGTTGAAAACACAAGAGCAATTTAACCCCCAATTAAAATTACGGCTCGATTGATTTTACACTAACTTAATACTAAGTGCGGAATAGTGTAAATGCGAGCAGATGAACAAATAAGCTACTCTAATCCATAAATTAAACAACACAGCAGTATAATGGAATATAAAAGAGTAGGGAAAAAGAATGCAAACACAAAAAATATCGAGACGTGTTTTCGAAAAAGAAACCAAAGAACTCGGCGAAAAACCTCTCCGCCGCCCTCCAAGCAGAAATCGATCAACTAGACAATCAGTTGGGATACATGGGTTAGCAAGAGACCCTCCAAGCCTAATCTACCCGATGTACCTAAGCCCTCCAAGCTCCTACTCCAACAAGGCTTCTCGGAACCGTGTCTTGTCTAGCTCTCCAGATCCCACAACAAGCTCCATGTTGCATCTGCCATCCTTGACTTCTTCCAATACTTCCCAACAGCACCAAAAAGTCACTCAACACTCTCAAAGGGTCTGGTAAGTGTTTTGGCTATCAACCTCTTAATGGTATAGAAATGGAGAGGGAAGAGTTGAGGAAATACCACAAGCAAGTGTATAGAGAAAGGTGGGGATGACAATCTCTAATTCTCAATGTGTTTGGCTAGGGTTTTCTTTCTGAAGCATTCCTCAACATTTGTGGGTAATGAGGGTATATATAAGATAGCTATAGGCACAGAAAGTGTAAGTCATTCAGTACAGGCTGGCAGAATAGATAGCCTCGTGAGTGTCTCGCGAGAAGGCCTTACCCGCGAGATACTCGCGAGACACAGCTGTCTCCACCTGGCCTGACTCTTCGCATTCCAGCATGTGCAGGGCACATGATTCACTTCGCAGGAAGCTAGGTCGCGACATACCCGTGAGAATTCTTTAGTTTTCAAATGCTTGAGTCTTCACACTTTCTCTCTCTATCACACAACCCTTACAACAAATCCTACAATAGATACAGAGTATAAACGATTGATAATAATTACAACCAAATTTGGCACGGAATAAAAGCCAACAAAATACATAGTCGTAAATAACAACTTTACATATAAAGAACATATAATTTAAATAGGTTTGGTGGCTTATGCTATTTTAGTGGAAGAAATTATGTGAATGCTCTAAAGCCTAAATGAAATTGAGTTTAGCCCCAAAAAGTGATGGGAATTTAATTGAGTTTTCCTAATTTTCATCTCCAATTGTTTGGCTTATTTCTTTTTTTTTTCTTTTCTTTTTCTTTTTTTTTTTTTTCTTTTTTGAGGTAAAGCTTGTTTCATTTTTTTTTTTTTAAAAAAAAAGCTTGTTTCATTTATTTGCTTTGTTTGTTTTTTTCAATTTTGTGAACCTAGGTGCGCGACTAAGTCTATCATTGAAAAGGATAAAGGAGGGAAAGTGTAGGCTTTTTGTTTTGACTTTTAATTAAGCCCTTCCACAGTCCACACACTACTAAAAATATGTGAATGAAATTTACTTCTTCTTCTTATTATTATTATTATTATTATTATTAGGACATATGTGTTTTCACTTGTTAAGAACATATATCACTTATTTATGTAAATTGGCTAATCCTTTGACAAAACGCACTCTACTTGTAATTGGGTAGTTCTAGGTGTTTTTAATACTTCAAAAAACAAGGTTTCAAGGTCAAGTGTTGAAGTCATCAAGTCTGTCCAAGAAAAAGCAAGCTGAAGTGCAATTTCATTAAAGCTTGACACCTGCTCGATAGCTACCTCGACACCTGCTATCTGTCGAGATTTAATATTTCAGATTTTCTAATCTCATTTTCTTGGGATCCGTGAATACGATTTTGGGCCTTCTTTTCTCTAAACCCTAAACATATTAAAGGATTGTTTTAAGAGCCGTCAAGTGTGACACAAGTTGAAAAAGCATTAAGTAATCTCTGTTCAAGCAAATTGTGATCAAAAGACGAAGTTCTTGACCTAGTTCATCTTCCTTCAAGAAGTTGCTGTGTATTTGCACCAAAGGGTTTTGTAACCAAGCATCTTCTTGCCATTCATCATAAAGGATAAACTGAAGAACTTTGCAATCAACCTTTCTTCCTTAAGTTGGTGTTCTGAAGTCACATACTGGGATCCGCGCATTGGTTAGTCACGTACTTAGGAGCCATGCATCAAAGGTGGGAACTATCGCTATAGATCAAGTCCAATTGGGTATTGGGCTAAGGGTTCAACTGTAGGTTGGTAAGGTACTTGGGATTCCTTTACTTGTAACCGCTTGATTTGATAATAGTGGAGTTTCGGGAGTGGTGACTTGAAAATCACCTAGTGGAGTTTTTGTCGTTCGGGTTTTTCCCATTCGTAAACAAATCACCGTATTATTTAATTTCCACTGCATATTTAGTTTTTGGTGATTTGTTTGTGCTTCCACGCAATTGCATGATTAATTGATTAATTAAAAACTTTGGCTAATTAATTAATTAAGGTTAATCACAAGGGGTCATTCAGATTGTGGCCTATCAAGTGGTATCAGAGCAGGCACACTCTGATTAAGTTTAATCTTTGCTGTATTGATCCATTGACCCCTGTTTGTCATGGATAGAGAACAGTCATTAATCATACCTCTTTTATTTGATGACACTAATTATGTATACTAGAAAGTACGCATGAGAGCTTTCTTGCAGTCTTTAGATAAGAAGGTGTGGCAAGCTGTAGAGATTTGCTGGACTAAGCCAAAAGAAGAACTGGCCGATTGAGATGATGCAAAGATCAAGGCGGCTAACTTCAACAGCAAAACGTTAAATGCCCTATTTAGCGCAGTCACCAATGAGAAGTTCAAGAAGATATCCTCAACTGAAACTGCTAAGGAGGCTTGGATCATCCTCCAGACAACCTATGAAGGAACAAAGGCTGTCAAAAATTCAAAACTTCAGTGGCTCACTACAAGCTTTGAAGAAATTAAGATGGAAGAGGATGAGTCGTTTGATGAGTTCTATGCCAAGCTAAAGGACATAGTGAACTCAGCCTTCAATCTTGGGGAAACCATCCCTGAACCCAAGGTTGTAAGGAAGGTGCTCAGATCTCTACCTGAGAGATTCCATGCCAAGATTACGACAATAGAAGAATCAAAGGATATCGACAAGATTCCTTTGACTGAGTTGGTTGGAAACTTGCAAACCTATGAGCTAGGACTCTCCAAGATTGGTAAAACTGGTAAAAGCAAGAGCATGGCCTTGAAGGCAAAGAGCAGTGATACAAATGAGTCTTCCGATGATGAAAATTCCAAGATGAAGTCCTACATTACAAGGCAATTCAAGAAGTTTATGAAGAATGCCAATGGGAGGAATTTCGACAAGGACCGTAGACAATTCAATTCTTCTCAGTTCAAGAGTCACGACAAAGGGAAGAAGGATGCTAAGGATGGCGGTCAGTACACTGTTCCAGCTAGACCAAAGTGCTTTGGATGTCATGGATTCGGTCACATGAAGCATGAATGCCCAACATATCTCAAGAGCATTGGGAAGAGTAAGGCACTTGCTGCAACCTTGAGTGACACTGAGCCTAAAAATGATTCTGACAATGAGGATGGTGGAATCTTAAATGCCTTCACTACCACAGTCAATCTTACTGAGGGGGTTGTTGAAGAAGTGGATGAAGAAGAAGAATTGATGAAGTCCAAATTTGAGAAGATGGATGATCAAGATGATATCCACTCAGCCTATGAGAAGCTTTACAAGCTCTCTAAGAAACATGAGAAATTATATAGGCTGGCCACCAAGAAGCTCAGTGATGTGGAACTTGATCGTGAAGAGTTGTCCACAAAGGTTGATGAGGCAAATCAAACTATTGGAGCACTAAGGTTTGAGAACAACTTTTTGGCTGAGAAGACCAAAAAGTTTGAAGCTGAGCTATTTCAAGTTAGAGCTCAATTGGAGAGGACTTCAAGTGCAAAACTTGATGAGATGCTTGGAAATTAGAAATCTACTTCAGATCGAACTGGCTTGGGGTATGGTCTTTCTTTCTCTAATACTGCTTCTACTAGCAATACTGTTTTTGTTTCTCCTGCTAATAACACTGAAATTGAGAACACTAATGTCAAAATTGAATTAGCTAGTGAGAACTTAGACAAGGGTAAATCTATCTTAGGAGCACCCCCTAAACAAGATAAGAAAGATGCTAAAAACCCTAGGGCTAAGAAGGCTAACTCTCAAAAGCCTAAACAAAAGAAGCAGCATCTCTGTCATCATTATGGAGCTGCCGGTCATACTCGACCAAATTGCTATAAGTGGCTAGCCACTCAATAGAGCAATGGCATGATAGCATCTGGAAGCCAAAATCAACTTCAATCTTCTCTTGCTTCTCTTGGAGATATTCTAAAAGCCCTCATGTTTCTTTCTAACTTGAATAGTTTCAATTCTTCCCCCTTACCACCGGTTCAAGGATTCAATCAAATGAAAGGTTCTTCCAAGGTGTAGAAGAAAAAGGACTCTAAGTGATTTCATCACTTTCTTTTCCCCTTCTTTTTTTTTTTTTCTTTTTTTATTGCATTACTTGTGTGTTTTGCATTTTTGTTGAGTCAGTCTAGTTTTATGCTTTGCTTTGTTTAACATGTTTTGTGTGTTTACTTTCAGTTTTTTTTTTTTTTAAATATAAAAAAAATAAAAATTGAAAAATCAGAAAAAATACAAAAATAGTGTGTTTTGTGTACTTTGGTACTTATGTACCTTGGATGGCCATTGAAACAAAGTTTTTAAACTTTGTATCTTTTGTAACTTAGATGAGCATCTCTATGCACAACTAAGCAAGTAAGCTTTGTGGCTCTTGTTTGTGATGAGTAAGATTAAGTTATCTCTTAAAACTTAACACTCATATCACTCTTTTTGACTGGTAGGACTAGAAAATTCTAAGAGAAATGCATAAATAACCATCTCACCACTATTGCCCACCAATCATAATATGACACTTGTATGCTTCGGCATAGCAAAAGTGTAGTGTCAAAGACATTGGTATGCTTCGGCATAGCAAAAGTGCGATGTCAAATGCTTAACATCTTGGGTATTTCTTTTCTCTCTTTTATATGCCCTTGTATGATATGCTTAAAAGAAAATATGCAAAGAAAATAAAAAGCAAAAAGATCAAAAATGTTTTAAATATGGTTGCAAGCGTGTATTCTAAGAGATGTGGGAGTTATAGGATGTACCTCGAAGGTGATAGTCCCCATCAAACAGTTATGATTGTGTGTGAGTTAAAGTTATTTTCTCATATCTCAGATCGTCATAACATGCATACACATATGCAATCTTGCGATGTTTTTCACACACAACATGCAATATTCTTTGCTACTATTGATACATGTGCAGGTACAATGTGATTTGACCATCACAAAAGTTTTACATGTGCTAATGTATGCTCACTAAACTGTCTTAACTTGTTTTTGAAAAATAAAATTGGTTAGACTTGTTTAGTGTGTGTGTGTGTGTTTTTGAGGATCCATGAACTTAAATTTTTGTTGAGAGATGATTTTGAGAGCTTTATATGTTGAGTGGATCTTTGGTTGAGGTGTGTGTTGGATTGCATTCATGTCTGTGTTTTTCTCTTCTCGAAAAACTGCTTTTAACTACTGGCTCGACACCTCCTCGACACCTCCTCGATACCTGGTCATCTGTCGAGCTTCTAAGCTTTTTCTTATCGCAATCTTGACACTTGATGGATCGATCGAGAAATCTTCTGTCTCCTCGATAGATTCTCAACACTTGATGGATCGATCGAGATTCACTTGTTGTGTCTGATGTCTTCTTTCTTAACACCTGTCTCGACACCATGCGGATCGATCAAGAAATCTTCTGTCTCCTCGACACCTCCTCAACACCTTGTCGATCGATCGAGATTCTTATATCTGAAATTGGTCTTGCACCTCGACACCTCTTGATACCTGCAGCTGTCGAAGGCAAAATTCTCGACACCTTCCTCGACAGCTTCATCGATACCTCTCGACACCTCAGCTGTCGAGAATTACTGAGGTGCCTATAAAAGCTACGATCACGATCTTTCTCTCATTCTGTCGATCTCTCTCGATCTATCCAAAGACTTTTCACCTCCCAAACAAGTTTCTCTCACTCAAATCTTCAAATCTTCATCATTTTTGGTCTTCCCTTGATTTTCATCACCTGGTATATTCATTTTCCCTTCCTTTTTCATGCATTGCATGTTTTGAAACCTAGGTTTTGGGATTTTTTTTGAAATTTTTGGGGTTTTCAAAATTGATGAGTTTTTCTTGAAATTTTTGGGTTGGGTTTTCACTTAAATGCTTTTAAAATGTCATATATTGCATTCCATGTGCATTAGAATGATATTTACATGCATTTAGATGTGTGCTATATGTTGTGTACTGGTAGGAATGGATTGGGCTGAGCCCATGATGCCTTTTTTATTTGTATGTCACATGCTCATGCATTCCCATGCATACGTACTTATTGTTCAATATATTTGATATATGTGAACTATTTTGGGAACTTTTCTGATTGTCTTCCTCTCTATCTCTTTCTCATTCTTTTACGTTAGTAGTGTCTATGGCACCCAAACGTAAATCCACTCCTGCTCGAAACCTCTGCGTTCTGGAGCT
The DNA here is from genome assembly GCF_002906115.3 of Quercus suber. Taxonomy (NCBI): domain Eukaryota; kingdom Viridiplantae; phylum Streptophyta; class Magnoliopsida; order Fagales; family Fagaceae; genus Quercus; species Quercus suber. The sequence continues at coordinate 152,812 of NW_027069903.1, read as the reverse complement.
TCCTCTTCTTCTGACTCTGCTCCTCTTAACCTTCGGTTCCGTGATGGAGATGCCCACAAGGTATTTTCGGAGAACTTTTCTCGACGAGGTGTTCATTCGGAACGCCAAGTCATCCTGGCGGACTTCGCTGACACTGACCTTCCCTCTGTCATTCACAATAGGGGATGGAAGTCACTGTATGACGTCCCGATCACTTGCCCTCTCGTGCTGATTCAGGAGTTTTACTCCAACATGCAGGGATAGATCGTTCAATACCTCTCTTTTTCACTCGCGTTCGAGGTACACACATACCTGTCACACCGCAGCTAGTTGCGAATGTGCTTAAGGTTCCTAGGATAGAGTTTCCTGACTATCCTTCTTGTGAGCGTCTAAGGACTGTGTCCAAAGATGAGTTCATCTCTACTTTTTGTCAGCGCCCAGCTAATTGGGGAGAGCATCAGTACACATCATGTAGGTCTTTTGCTAAAGGTCCTAGATTTCTTAACATGGTGATGACTTTTGTACTCCATCCACTCTCTCACTACAACTCCATCACTGAGCCTCGTGCTCGATTTTTGTTATCTTTGTTAGAGCATCTTACTATAGATTTTCCTTCTCACTTCATTCTTTCTATCATAGATGTTCATCTTGATTCGGCGTCCTGTGATAAGCTCATCTTTCCTTTCGCTATCACGAGGATCTTACGCCATTTTTCCATTCCCTTTCCTGTGTCCGACCACTTCACACACATATCTGCCATAGATGCCACTACCGTAAAACGTAGTGAGGCGCAGTTCAGGTCGCGACAGACAGATACCACTCCTCCCTCCTGTACGGCTCCATCCAAATCAGCTCCATCTACATCTGCTCCTTCTTCCTCTACAGGCGATGTATCTCTAGGAGACATTATGGCGCAGCTGTAGCGCATGGACACTCGCCTTGATACACTCTCTGCTGAGTTGTATCAGGTGAATATTCGTGTTGGTCGTATTGCACGACAGCAGGCGACCATGGGTGGTTTTGCTCTAGAGGCTACTCCTTCACCACCTACTCCAATAGCTACAGATTCTGATGATGAGGATGATGAGGATGATGATGATGGGGATGCTAGCTCTACTAATGAGATGTCTACATGACACTCTACCCTTTGTCACTCTTGACAAAAAGGGGGAGTAGTTTTAGGTTATGAGAGTAGTCATCTTAGGGGGAGAGTTAGTATAGGACATTTTGATAGGGGGAGTGTTGATATTTTTTGAGGGATGATTTAATTCAAATTCTTACCTTTCAGTTTAGGCTAAGAATTTGAATTAAATCATATTGATCCTAGCCTTAACTTTTAGGATGTCTTCCATTGCGTAAAACTCATTCATCAATTCAGATAATATAAATAGAATTTATTTTCAAAACAATCTAAATTGATCAAATGATTCTAACAAGAACTTGTGGATCATATCCATTTGAGATTAACATTTAACCTCTACATCCAAAAATTCCAATTCATTTTAAAAAAATTAAATATTTTCATTTTAATACAAAGTCTAAGTCTAGCACTAACTCTTGCATCTCATGATGTAGCACAATTGAGATAGAAGCCAATAAAACATTCTAACATTTCAATGGAGACTATGATCATATCATAAGCTATCTTCCATTAATGCATCATGTAAAGGAAATTATGACAATGCTGAATCAAAACATAAATATGTACTTCAGCTTCTTTAAGCACCATGTCCAAAATTATTTATTAGTTAATGTGATTCAACTAAAATAGTAGCTAGAGGACAAAATTTATGACAACTTTATATTGAGACCATGAACTTAAATACCAGGACATTATCATTTTGCATCCATAACCATATAATATGGAACCCGAAAACCATACTATACTAGGTGCAACGGCAACCTAATCCCGTAATTAATATTCCTCGAAAGCGAGGTCATACCAATCACTATGATCAGACGAGAATTATTCTCATTATTAATGCTATCATGGTAGCTCTTACCAAACAAAAATAATTTGCTGCTTTTCCTTTAGCCTCTAAGTAATAATGACATAGCTTCAAAGGAAGGTTAACATTACACTTAATCTAGTGTACACCATTGCCTAGAATCAATGTGAGTCACCAAGTAACTCCACGAAAGCATGATCGTTCTCAATGTAAAAACACACTTCGTCTATCATTAAGAAGTTTAATCTGTAGTACCATGAATTAAACACCCTTCGAAAGGAGCAAGGCATACGCCAAGACGAGGTGCCTAATCACACTACTATAAACTGGCAATGGAGGCCGTGAGATCCAACCCTTGTATCTCTCTCCCACTAGAAATTTTAAAACAAGTGGATTAACATGAAATCGTTGTGATCTAATCATAATTTTAACCCTACACATTAAATGTGTTTAATTGTTTAAATTCAATGTGATGTTACTAAGTCACGTCACAATAGAGTGAAGAACATTCGCACAATCATAAAGAAGTTTAACCTTGTAATCTGTGAAGCAAATACCCTCCGCATGGAATGCAAGACTCGAAGTCAAGACAAGGTACCTACTCACATTACAATAAACTTAACAAAAGGGTGATTTCAGCACTTCCACTCATTATTTGGGTTTTTCTTAAATAATTGTGATCCCATCACAATTAACAACCTTGCACTTGTTGAAGACTCTAATCTTATTAGAATCACTAACTAAAATGGAAGTCCTAAAATATTTAGGATTCCTTAAACACTAATGGATCAAAAATTAATTTTATATAACTCTATCCTTAACTTATTAGAATAAGAATTCTAATCTCATTAGAAACTATATACCTTTTAATTAAGCTTTAATCTCATTAAAACATCTAATTAAAATAAATTAAGTAAAGGACTTTTAATCTCAACAAATCTAATCTCATTAGAATGTTTCTTAAAGGACAAGTCCCAAACTATTTAGGACTAAGAGTTCTATTTAACTAATATCTTTGATCTCATTAGGTCTTTTAGTTAGAACCATATGTAATCTAATCACACATCGTATTGCTCTTTCTTTATTGTGAAAATACTTAGAAAAAATTTTTTTTTGATTTTCCTTCTTTCGATCGATCGAAAGTGTCCCTCGATTGATCAAAAAATTAAAAAATTTGAATTTGACCTCCTGACTTGTTCGATTGATACTCGATCGCCTCTTGATCAATCGAAAAACAAATTCGATCGATAGACTAGCAATCGAAAATCAATTTATTTAAAAGGCCTGATCACTGTTTCACTTGATTGATCAAAAGTGATTTTCGATCGATCGAAAATCGCGAAACTCGAATTTTTAGAAATTTGCTAAGGCAGTTTTCTTCATTTTTCATGAACAAATATTCAACATATGAACATTACAGACAGAGATTGATGTCAAAATTGAATTCTATTAATTCTATAGCCTTAAAACTCAATTTAACATACTTAAATTTAAATTTAAACAATATCATAACCTCAATTTCAATTTTCATCAAATCATAGTTTCAACAACATGCAGAAAATTAAAACATAATCTTCTAACAATATGAAACTATCATGTCCAATTCTAAAACTCACAAAACATGTTAAACAGATTGGAAATTGAAGACCGCTCTGATACCAATTGTTAGAATTAAGTATGTGCGCAGTGGAAAATTAACGAATCTACTTCAATCGCAATCTATAACATGCACTATGCAAATTTCAGAATTCAAGAACAAGAAAGCGTACCTTGGTGCGGTGAAATTCAAAACCGAAGATCAGAAGTTCTTGGAAGACTTTTAATCTTCACTCCAATTCCACTTGATGCCCAAGATGTGTGGACTCTCAATCGGTAACAAAGGGATGATTAGAGAGTGACAAAAACTCATATACACACCATTTCACAATGATGTTACTATCTCTCAATATTCTATACGTTTTTCCCTTTGTATCTAACCAATTATCTAATTGGGCTGACCTTTTAGACCTTTCCAATTGGGTTTAAGTGTGTGGCTGGGAATGGGACCAAAAGGGACCAATAAGACACTAGCTCCAATCGGCCTTGGGCTTTTCTATCAACTCCTGACAAGTCTAAAGTTACCATTAACTATATTTAATACCACTATATAAATATAGTTGCACTCTAGGCCTTATCTATAAATTATATCCCAAGACTTTATTATATATGCAACCCCTTCATAAAATATTCGTAGTAATACAAAGTCATTAATGTTGACTGCCACTTTGTAGATTACTACATCTTAATCCTTAAGTACCCAGTTTAATCCTTTATGTTATTCAATATATATTTATGAAATCCAATTCCATAAATATATATTTTAGTAATTTCTTACTAAAGTGGTTGGGCCCAACACTCTGAATAACCAAACCCATTAAACTTATCTCAAGAGAATATTTTATATCTCCGTTAAGAGATTATGAATTCCATCTTGAGAATATATGTTCCATCAACATTAAATGCAGTTGCCCAACATACTGAGGTTTTGACCATTACTTATAGATCTCACTCCTAATATATCAAAGCAACCTACATCTCATGATCAGGTCCATTATTCTCTCAAGATTTAGAGTTAATGTAAATAGAAGTCATGAGATTTATTATTCATTTGACAGTTACTAGGGGAACAATAAATCTCACAGCGGTCCAGTTCAATACGTCTTAACTCTTAAAACATATCAACATATCAACTAAAAGTCTCCACTTCCATGATCAAGACAAATCATCTTAGTTGGTATGTTATAGTCTTTGCAGATGAAATACCCAATTTCATTACCGACTACGAACTAAAATTCTGAGTTTACAAAGAGCTTGCGATTTACGTCTTCTGTGACTTTTCACATAAATCACATACTATGCATCTCATGGACTAAGATAATGTCCCATTAGTTCATAAATAAATAATCTCATATAATTAAACAACTTAATTATTCATGACATGCAAACCAATTAGATTTTAGGGCATAAACCCCAACAACCTTTTAGCACGCAAGTGACACGTGGCAAATAGATTGAGTGAGCTGTTGAGAAGGCTGGTCACGAGTCACGACCTGCCAAGTCTCAACAAGCATGCAGACAAAACAGTTTGTTTTTTCCCAATCTACTTTTCCAGTTTTGTTACATATGCCAAACCTCACAACTTCTGCATGTTTGACGGGCCTAGAGAGTGTGATATGAGTTAGACATGGCAAAACGGGCGGGTCGAGTTGGGTTCAGGTCGGGTCAATCAGGTTGCAAGTCAAACGGGTCACTAATCAAAACAGGTCATTTTAAGCGAGTTAAAAAGGGGTTCGGGTCAACCGAGTTGCGGGTCGTGTCGGGTTTGTTAGGTTCTAAAGATTTAGGATTTTATGTATTTAGAACTCTAATGTGTAGTGTTGGCAAACCATGATCAAAACAGGTTGTTTAGTCTTGTTTAGGCTTGCTCAAAGTATGTTTATTTGTAAAACTGGAATCGAGTGATTGCAGATTTATTGGACTAAATCTGTAAGGATCGATCGATCGAAAATTAGACTCGATCGATCGAACCACGTACAGATTTATTTTTCTGCAGAGTTCCAGTTCAGCCCAAACTCTATTTAAACATCTTGGGGATCAAGTAAAACACTCTTATATATAAGGAAAACCCTAGAACGTTTTTGGGGACTTGGAAGAGAGAGATTAGAGTGCCTCTTGTGCCTCCTTTTATTTTTAGGGTTTTGTACCCAAACCTCTCTAAGTCTTTGTTGCTCATATTTGCTATTTATGTGAATCTCTTGTGAGATCTTAGAGGAGCTTTCCTTCACATAAACTTAGGGTTTTCAAGGTAGAGATATTTTCTACATCTTGATGATCAACAAGGTTACTGCCATTGAAGATTAAAAGAAAAGCAAGCGGGGAGCTTGTAGCTGATTAAAGAATTCAAGAAAGAAGTAGTCCGTGGATTCGGAGCCTGCGCGTGGTCGTGTCAGGAAGTTTTACTGGTGGGTAGCATTAGGAAGTCGAGCGGGGAGCTTGTAGTCCTTTTGTACGAACTTCAATTCTTTCATAGTGAATTCAGGTTAGCCTTGAGGATCGGTGGGTCAAATCCTCCCCAGGTTTTTACCGTGTGGTTTCCTGGGTGATCATATCTTGTGTTATTTATTTTCCGCTGCTTTATATTCTTGATATGATTGTTTGGATTGTTTTAACCTAGAATTGCTTAATTTGACTAAGTAACAACTTGGCTAATTAATTTAGGCTACGCAATCTGGTTATTTAAGGGGTCTAAATTTCCAACAGATGTAGAGGATTATAGGTAAACAATCTTTAACTTTCAAGTGTTTGGCTATGGTTTACTTTCTCAAAAGTTTATTGTAAAGATTTCTTATTCTCCTTTACAATTTCGTGAGTAATGAGGGTTTATATAGTATTAGTAAAGGTATGTAAAATGATGCAATTAAAATAATCAGACAAAGAGTTTCGAGAGTCACTTGCGACTTGGCCTGAGTTACGAATGACTTGTAAAATCCAGCCTGTTAAAAACCCTTCAAATTCTAGCATGTGCTTCTCATGTGACCTATTTCACCGGTTGGCACTTATGAGCTAGTCGCGAATTTTTCATCTTCACAGATTCTTCACCAGACTCTCATACACAACCCTTACATTAAATCTCACAAAAATACATGGAAATGATTGAACATAATTATAATTAAATTTGACACAGAATTGAAGCCACCATAAAACATAATTTTTATCATAACTTTACAGTCTTATAGAGAGGGAAAATTTCCGACCTATTACAAGTTGACACATCATATTACCAAGTCCACAAAGTATAGTCAATTACGAAGCGTTAACGTATTACAACTAGTTTCTACCATCACCATTTAGGAACTAACAAAAATTTACCAAATATCATGAAATAAAAACATTAAAAAAAAAAAAAGCATGTGAAATGCCAATCACACATCAGTGCATGTAAGCAATGACACATGCCACACATCAACACCTGTAAGCAATGACATTCGGGCCTTGTAAGCGATGACATAAGTGATCCAATCAATTGCTGACATGTGTCACCTTAAAAATCAAGACATTTCGGTCAATCAAACAATGCCATGTGTCTTGGAGAAAAAGTTTTAAAAATCCTCCAATCAGACTGTGACATATGTCACCAATCAGACTTCGTCATGTGTTGCTCACCTACCCCCAAATTCCTATAAATAGAAACCTTCCTAGGCATTTGTACACACCAACACATCTTGGGATAGACACCAAGACATCTTGGGAGAGATCTTGGAAGACACCAAAACATCTAAAGCACAAGTAGCATCAAAGAAGATTCAGAAGTACAAAAACTCTGCTGGAATCAAGCCCTGAAGCCTCCAGGAACTTCAAGAACTTCAACTTCAAATACGAAGAACATTTGAAGAGAAATCATCCAAATTATCTTCCTAGATCTCAAAGGTCACTGGAATTAAGCTCAAAAGCCTCCAGAAACTTCAAGAAACTACAAATTGGTGAAGCTCTACGGATTCAAGCCTCCAAATTCTCAAAGAACTTTCGCCTCAAACCTTCGAATATAAGGAACATTCAAAGAGAAATCATCTTCCTAGATCTCAAAGTTCACTAGAATCAAGCTCAAAAGCCTCCATAAACTTCAAGAAACCATAAATTAGTGAAACTCTACGGATTCAAGCCTCTAAAACCCCAAATAACTTTCACCGCATACCTTCGAAGACGAATAATAAGCGAAGAACACACGAAGAATGCTAAGAACAAAAGATTTATAACAAGCTCATAGTCAGAGATTCGTTGTAGTTTTGTTTCAAAGATCTTCAATCCATTCTTTAGCCAAATTGAATGATATTTGTTGTTCAAATCAAAATCACAATACCACAATTTCAATCAACAAATCTTTCAAGGAGATCAAATCAGAGAATCATTCTTTTGTAATTACAGAGAATTATACCATATATTCATCAATACAAATACACATTTGTGAAACTATTTTACTTGTTTGACTTTATTTCAAACTCAAAATTTAGTCGTCCACAAGTCTAAAAAAAAGTCTCTTTTTTTAATCAAAATTGAAATTTGGTTAGTATATGTGGGTGTGGCACATCATTGGACTAGGATTTGAGGTACCAGATCAATCACACGTGCAGGTGAATTGTTGTGTGCAGACTCCCTTCTATAAACACCTTTTGCCATGGGAAATTGTTTTTCTTTTGCTATATGAAACTTACTTGTTAATGAATACTGATTTGTTGCGTGTTAACAAAGCTTCGGAGTTTTTTCACATGTAAATTGGTTAATATATGTATCATACATATTGGGGGATGTATCCTACAATTTGTGTGATTGTGTCCTTCATAATTGAGATTCTAAGTTCTTACTAGAAGAAAGGAGAGTTCTATCAGATTGTCAGGGGAGGGGTAAAAAAGGCAGGGTTTATAGTTTTTAATTTCTACTAAGATAAATTATCTTATACACACTCTTTAACTTAAAGTTACGATTTCAGATTAAGAAAAGTTTTCGCACAAGTTTAACAAACACTGACTGGGTTTGGATACAGCGTTAAGCTGCGGCACGTTTTTGTTCTCGCGTTTTCTCTTCTTTTTTTTTTCCTTCCGCATTTGTTGACTTTGGGGACAAAAAGTACTGTGCGTATACTGTTTACGCACTGTTCACGTCATTTTTAATATTAAAAGTGGGTCCCACAACACTATTCACACATTTAAAAATTATTTTGCTACAGTGTTTTCAGCAACAATCAGTTTTTATCAACTTTCAGCAACAATAAGTGCTATCCAAACGGACCCACTATCTTCGCAAAAAAAAAAAAAAAAAAATT